>NW_009199203.1:11091-14222 GCF_000690835.1 Fulmarus glacialis | reverse complement strand
CCCCATCCAGTATAACTGAATGAAGGATAATTGTAACAACCACTCTTTTTGGGGTTTTTTGGGTTTTTTTGTTTTTTTCTTCCCCTCCCCGCCCCCTCCCTTCCCCCCCCAAAACAATAGTGATTTGAGTTGTTTGAACAAATGGCTCTTCCGGCTGCCAGCAGAGGCTATCCTGAGCCATCTGACATTGAATTAAGCTGACCCATTCAGATGTAACAAACTCGTTGAGTAGCTGATACTTCACTCGAATTCTGACTACTTCTGACAGGCTTTGGGATCTGTCTCAGGAATCCTGTGTGCCCGTGTGGTACTACCCTTGGCAGCAGTGCCTGGCGCTTGGGATGTCCTGGATGCTTACGGTGAAGGGTTACTGGCCAGTGGACATCCCTCTTGTTTGTACACTACACTCCTGTGCAGCTGGAAGAACAGTCGTGTGCTAGCAAACACTGAGATTTCTACACAGAGCTGTTCTGTAACTGACTTCCAGATAGTTGGATACATCTTTAGCATAAACACTTCTGCAGCTGCTCTGCACATGTAGGCTGATGCAGGGGCACACAGAGCTGGCTTTCATTCGCTCACCTTTCAGTTCAGACAATTAAGATGGCTGCAGCCCAGAGGACCCCACCCCCATTTCCTCATCTTTTGAATGCCACAGATTTGTTTTGTGTTCTGCACTGATGTAAATGTGCTCCTCTCTGCAGCGAGCTACTCGCCATGGGTGCTGCCAGTTTAAACAGAACTCACAGATGCTGTTGACGTTGAAGGCGAAACAAAGTTTACGGGTTCCTCCTGGGGTCTGAGGATAAACTCTAGGGGCTGTGATCTAAGGTTCAAATCTGCTCACGCCTGCTTGCACTAGAGAAACTTACCCCCAACTTTAGTCTTATGCACAATATAATCTTAAAAATCCAATCAGGTATTGTAAATTGGCTATTTTGTATTTGATGACTAGATTTGCATATGTACTGTGAGAGCCCTGTGCAGAGGCAGGACAAACGACAATTGTCGTCTTCATGTCTGTTGCCAAAATCTCTTCAGTGGAAGTAAAAAGGGCTGTTGTGTGTACTGGTTTCCCATGGAAATCCAAGCAGTAACTAGTAGTAGTCCTAGCTCTTCCCCCAGCCCTCTCCATTGTTTATTATAAAGAAATAGATACTTTGAGCTATACTGGTGGATCTGGGGTGGAGTAATACCGAGTGAAGGCTCTGTAGCCCCTTGTGTTGATAGTTTGCTTTTTAATCTAGTCTCAGTTAAAAATGCTGCTCGGTGATTCTGCCTAGCAGATCTATGTAAAGAGATGGCTGTACTAGTCTGCCCTTAGGAAGGACTAAATGTTATCTTTGGGTAAATGTCATGCATTAACAGAGTGAACTGATTAAACCTCCTGTTGCAGTCCTGTTAGCCTGCAAATTGAGCTGACCCCTATATCATGAGAGGTACAACTTTGAAGAAATTGAGCTGGCCCTTGTATCGTGAGAGCCTCCTGGGCCAGGGCATCTTTCTGGACAACTTTTGACTGTCGCCTGGCCAAGTTCTAGCTGGTACCAGCAGTAGCTTGTCAAAGGCGAGACAATGCTGCAGCTGTCTTTGGAGGCCTGCGTGTAAAACAGAGCAGTGCACAAGAGAGCGCTACCGGGGCTGGGTTTGTGACGGTATTGGCAACGATACACGTAATTGACCCAATCCCCTTGCTTGGTCATTAGTGCAACATCAGGGTGGAGGTGCAGATTTCGTGCAAACCTGGGCAGGGAGGTGCCATAGCTGCTCAAGGGGGAAGAAAGAGGGAACACACAGGTGAGGTGTGTTTGTGGGATATGGATGAATTTGATCGCCTGCTGTGAGCTTGCGGAAGAGTGCGTTAACTCCTGTGACCGTGCATAGGGAACTAGTTTGGTTGAAGCCTACAGGAGGTACAACTTTGAAGAAACTGGTGCAAAGATAGAAGTTACTTTCTCCCCTGCTCAATCCACAGCCAGGTAGCCAAGACACTGTTGTCTTCTTTCTGGAAGCTGACAGCATTATTGTTTGGGATGAGTATTAGCCAGAACAGATACCCTTCCACCTTCCTCTGTGAAAACTTGTGTCTTGTAGCAAGACTAACAGAAGCAGCCATGTTCAGTTCCCTCAGTCCGTCGTTTCTTTGCGAGCAAGCCTAGAAACAGAGGTTGTGCAGTCACTGGAATGACTGTTTCCAGTGTCATAGAGCAGGTCCACAGTGTTTGCACAGGGAGGTGGCGCTTGCAGCCTGGCTAGCGGCCCAGGTGATTGAACAGCAGTATTGCACAAGCCTTTGGTGCTCACAGGGTGGCTGTGTTTTCCAGGACTGTCAGAGCTTTCCTGGTTTCCCGTGCCCTGGGTATGTTTGTGGTAAAGACTGAGCATACCGTGCTCAAATGCATCAAGTTACGGCAGCTTAGTGAGTTACTAAATTAGAGCTGAACCTCTCCCCCTGCGCACCCACGCCCCAGCTGGGAGGTCATGCATTAGTGAAATGTGTAACTCAGTCTGTGCAAGAACATGCACTTGAATACTTCTGACAGGTGGGTGGGGGTAGTGTGTTCTTCCACTCTGTGTGATGCACACCTGTGTCTAAATCTTCATTCAGCTGGTTGTTCATCTTGCAAGTTTTCTGTGTTGCGAGAGCAGTGTAGTGTGAACTCTGGGAAGTGCTGAACGCCTGTCAGAGCTGAGCACAGAAGATGAGGCTGCAAAACCTTGAAAGCAGAATGTGTGAAGCTCCTTAAAGAACTGGCTTTGATCTGATGGGCCAGGGGTTAGTTTGGTCCCTGCTGATAGCATGTGGAATTGTTTATCCTGCAAGAGCTGCTGTGGATGGAATTTTTGGGTCACTTCCTGCTGGTTTTATGCTTTATTATGCAGTACTAATGTAAAGAAATTTGTTGAGTTTTATGCATTTTTTTTTATTTTGTACAGATTTTAATTCTGTGGCTTGTTTGGGGATGATGCGATTTAATGGTCATACACCAGGCCAAGGTAAACAGGCTTTGTATATTAACGTTACATAGATTGCATGCTAGTAAAGTCAGTGACGGTTGTGTTTCCAGTTTTGTCCCTTGTACTTCTCCTTCTCCAAAACCTTCTTCCCTCCCCCCGCCGCCTTTATAATT
>NW_009199203.1:10575-11060 GCF_000690835.1 Fulmarus glacialis | reverse complement strand
TACCCGTTTGCTTGGGGGGGGGGGGAGGAAGGGACACCTCAGTATTTCAGATAGGTGCACAACATCTCTTCACTGAGTTCTGCTGCCACAGCTGAATGTGTTCAGCATCACAGGCTGTTGAATGAGCAGTGTGTATGCATGATGGAGAGGTCGGGGGGAGGAAACACTCCAGAATAGCCCAAAGAGTGCTGTATGGCCAAAATGAGTATGTTTCTGCCTTTGTGAGTGCTGCCTTAGCCTAGCCAGCTGTTTTCATTGTGCACAGAAATCGGTCAGCATCCTCTAGCGGTGTATTTTGCTTTTGTTTGCTGTATCAGAGATTTCTTCCTTGCTCTTGGCCCCAGGGACAAAGCTATTAACTACAGCTGTCTCTCTGCCATGTGCCTGTGTGAGAGGAGGTCTGACCAAGTCTGTCCCCATCTAATCCTGACGCAGCTTACTTATTTTGGTGCCTTTGTTCCAGCCTAAGAGATGGCTGTGGTTGC
>NW_009199203.1:0-10553 GCF_000690835.1 Fulmarus glacialis | reverse complement strand
CCCCACCCCCCGGTGGATTCACGTTCTTTGTTTCTCTCACGGGCTGTTGCAGCAGAGGGCTGAGAGGGGCAGGAAAGGCAAGCAGCAACTTTTGCACTTGAGCAGCCTGATGGTGTGCCCATGCCCACTGGCTGGAGTAGGCACCAGAGAGCTGAAGCAATGCCTGAAGACTTGCTGGCTTGACTGGTGAGACACAGGTAGCCACTGATGCACTGAAGAGCCATTACTCTCACTGGAGTACAAGAGGTGCAGCATGGTCCCAGGGCTAGATGGCAGAGCTTGGTGTGTGTTTCCAGGAGGCTGACCGTGTTCCTGCCACTCAGCTTGTCCTTGCGGTTAGTGGTAATGGGAACAAGCTGAGTTGGGTGTTCCTGAAAATGGCTGGCGATGGCTGCTGGTTTGAACCACAGCTCCCCACAGTCCCAGTGGTCTGTGGCTGGGTGGCCTACCAGTGGGTGCCAAGAAGGCTTAGACCCAGCTAGTTCTTGCTAGAGCAGTTTGTTCTCCTTTCACAGCTCCTGGGCATTTTCTTTCTTTGTTGCTGAGGGTTCGTGGAGACAGCCGAAGTTGACAGTGGCAGTGATGCAGCTTCTGAGAAGTGGCACTTTTATCTAGGGCATTTTGGTTGTCATGAAAAGAAAGTGAGGCAGCAGCAGGCCCGATGTGCCTTTTCTGGCAGAGGGTAGGCTGCCTTCCTGGTGTGCATGTGCGTGTCATTGACGAGAGGTGGAGGAAGGTTGTGCATTGATACAAACTGTTGTGCTTCTGTGGTGTCTCCCACCTGTGCTTGGTGGTGACTTCATGCTGTGCTCTTCCCAGCAACTTCCACCACTTCCTACCAAGTGCTGCGGATGTGCCTCTCGGCTGGAAATGAGCTCTCTTTTTATTAGTTATGTCTCTGGGCTTCAGGCATAAATCAAAAGCAAAACTCTCATGTTTTCCTTTCTGGAAAGGATGGGACTTTACGTGCGTTAGTAAACTGGAAGCATTTACAGGGCTTCTCCTCCCAGAGGTGGGACAGGACATCTTGTGAAACAGGTGGTGTCTGTATTCTCTGCAGGGCAACTTCTTGAAAGCTGCTAGAGGATGCTGTTGGAAAGACTATGGCGCTGTGGCTCCTGCTGGGAGTGGTACTTGCATTGGGAGTGTAGAGTCAGTGATTAAGCACTGCAGCATTTCAGGAAGCATTACAAACCCCATGCAGAGACTTCAGTTCCTATGTTGACAGCAGTGGCAGTGAGAAACGTACAGCACTGTTGCATTCACTAAGGGAAACTATTTACAACCCTCATCTCTAGAGAAGATGGTGGTGTAAACTGAGCACTAGCAGGTAGATGATGGGCTATATGGCTGATGGGGCGCCACTTTTCAAGAATTTACTGTGCTTACAGGTATATATTCACGTTCCCCACCTTTTGGCATGTCTCAGTATTAGGCACTGCCACATTTTGTGGATAAAATGGTATTACACAGAGGTCAGAAAAGTGCAAGAAGGGAACAGTTTTGGGTTGGGTTCCCTCCCCCCCCCCTTCTTTCCCCCAGTAGCTGAAGTCAGTGTATAGTAACAGTCCTATTGATCTACTTTTGATTTTGAAACTGCAAGAATTGTGGGACCCCCACCTCATGTCCATGGGAAGGTTGCTGAAAGCTTGATGCGGCCAAGGTTTGCCAACTACTGTTACAAAGAATACTTCACAGACCATGGTGTTCTGCTGCTTTCACTTTGTGCAATCTCCTGCCCCTGCAGGAAGGGTTTTTCTTTGGTACTCTAAACATATTAATTTTATTAGCACATTTGCTTTTTACAAGACGTATTACAAAACAGTAAAGTCAGCAGCAGCCTGTTGTTCAGAGGTAAGCCTACACCAAGCATCCAGCTGAACACCAATGTGGTGGCTCTGCTGAAATGTGTGCAGTACGTTTGTTCCTGTTTCTCTTAAAACCTCAGAAGAATCCTACCACTATTGACTAATGAGGAAGAGCTGTGTACAAATTCATTTCCATTACAGCGCCTTGCTAAAGTGCTGACATGTCTGAGATTTTTTTGTAAAGAACAAGTGCTTTTCACATTTGAAAAAGTGTCTTTTGCAACTTGCATGGACAAGTAGTTTCTATGAATTCTCTGGAAATGTCAGTGTCTAACATGGATTTTGTCCATGCACTTTTTTCTGAAAGCAGATACCTGCACCCACCCCTCACCTTTAGTTTGCAGTCAGAGGAGAAGCACACTGTGCTTTTGCTTTTGGCACTGCTGATGCAGTGAATAAGTGCAGAGCCCCCTGTAAATGACCAAGCCCGCAGGACTCTGGGGAGCTGTATGCCACCAGTAACGTTTTATTGTGTGTGCCATTTGAACCACCTTCCAGTGAGTGCAAAACCCGATTTTTAAATTTTTTTAATTGTACTTGGAATTAACTGTTGCTGTGTACTAAACCTCTTGTTACGAGCCCTAAATAAAAAGAACAAAGCACACATCATGTGTTCTGTGAGCGTGCCACTGCCGCGTCACATTCCTTGTCTTTGGCTACAGTTTCAAGACGGCAGGGACAGGGACAGTCGCTTCTGTATGCAGGAGCCCCATCCCAGAGGAGCTCTGAGCGCAGCACTTCCCACAGCAAAGGTATGAATGATCATTGGCATCCAGCCTGCTGCCTTCAGCAGCTCCTCTCTCCAATTCTGTATGACTACTCATTTCCTGTAATCACCACTAATGTGACGCCTCAAATCTGTGCTGTAAAAGCTGATGACTGATGCAGGGCCAGCCTGCGAGCATACCCCAGGAGGAGGTGAACAGGGCTGAATTCCCTACAGTGGACCCCAGAGAGGGGCCGCAGCAACACTTACCAGTCACCAGCTGTTCTTGTGTGAGCAGAGCTGCACAGGACCCTGCACGCCTGAGGGAGGAGGCAGATGGAAAAGGTGAGCCTTCACACTGGGTCCTCTTTAGACCTGTAATTGGTGTGCACCATGTTACTGGTACAGCCAGCTCTGACCTACTGGAAAGAACTGTGCAAAGGAACAATAAAAAGCAATTTTATTGAGAGTAAGCA
This sequence comes from Fulmarus glacialis, assembly GCF_000690835.1. Classification (NCBI taxonomy): domain Eukaryota; kingdom Metazoa; phylum Chordata; class Aves; order Procellariiformes; family Procellariidae; genus Fulmarus; species Fulmarus glacialis. Next base: position 7,503 of record NW_009199203.1, on the reverse strand, counting down.
TATAAATGGTAATCTGTAGGCCATCAGGTATCTGATCCCTACAGAGGGGAACCACTGATGCCCTGAGAACACAGTGTGGGTTCTGAACTCATGAAAAAGGAAAATGGCAAGACAGAGGATTAGAACAGATCATTAAATTTAACTACATCTTTATTGAATTGTGCATATTCCATTGTATAATGATCTATATTGGGTACTCTATAATGTAGTATTTCTTTTGTCCTCTCCCATGCTTAAAAAAGTATATTTATACATATATTTATATATATTTATAATATGGCAAAGCTCCCCCCAACCTGAAGCTATAATCTAAAAGAGCTTTGATTTTTCTTTTTGGAAAGGGAAGAAGAGGGGAGGCAATCCCATTGAAAGATAAAATGTGCAATTTTCTTTTTAAAGCGGTAAACATGAACATATTTACAGCACTCGGCACAAGTTTGCTGCACAGACAAATCATCATTGCAATGACACTTTTGTCTTACTTTTGCATCCCCAGTATTATACAGAATATCACCAGTGGCTGCTAACAATTAGTGTAAGCTGTAAAACAAACTGCTGCTGCAGTTAATTTCTGGTCCACTGCAGTCCACTAAAAGGAGACCTAAGATTTGCAATTACAACTTGTGACAAAGCATTTAGTTTTTCCTTTCAGAAGTACAAGCTTTATAGTGCTGCACCAAATCAGCAGCAGGGAGCCTGGGACACAGGTTCATTTGCTAAACTGTCCTTTGCCCCCACCCCATGCAGATGTGTACCCAGTTACCGGCATTGGTTAAAGGCAAGAGATGCACAACATCTAACAGTGGCAGCCCTGTTCTCTTGCCAAACAGCTGCTGCAGATCGGCAGCACTTCAGCTCCTGGCAATTCAGCCTCAGGAGGGGCTGGTGCAAGCACATCTGTGTACCTGGAACAAGCTCTGAATGCATCTTTGGCATCTTGGGAAAGGTGGGAGGAAACTATTTTCCACTGTAGGGAACAGTTGGTTCAATTCCTAAGTCTCCTGAAAGACAAGTTGCCTTTAAACATTTAAATAAGGGGGGAGTGTGTGTGTCCAAAATCTGTTAGTCAAGTTCCTTCTCACTTACCTCCCTCACTAAATCCCTGCCATGGGGATTGTGCATATAGCACCAGTTCCTGTTCCTCCTGTTCTTCCAAGTTCTCTAGCTCTCCTCACCAAAGATGCACACTTCTGATGAACAGAGCTCACTGAGTCCTTGCCCTGTCGAGTGCCTCAGAGCACCAAATAGCCATCAACTCAAATCACTATTTTTCCCATGTTAGAGGCAATTACTTTAATTTACATTAGGAGGGATAAGCATGTGTCGTCACCTCATTTGCAGTTTAGTGTCTTAAACTTTTCAAAACTACTGGATCACAGTATCAGTGAGTGCTGACCCCTGCAACATAATGCTGGTTTTGTCAAGTCTTCGTGGGCGTTTTTTGGATTGAAGGAGAAAAAGAATTCAGAAAGGAAAATGACTCAACTTTAGACAAACTTGTAATTCCAAAATAAAAGCTTAAAACCCACCAGCACATTACAAAAACGTGTAAGAGAAACTATCCCCTGTAGTGTTAAATCCTCTCTAATTTGGAGTCTGCCCTGATTGTGTGCGAGAATGCAAAGCTAAACACCAGGAGCCACAAATGGGCTTTGGGAAAACATCTCCTCCCCCAAAATAGTAAGACTCCCCTCATCTCTAGAGGAGGAGCGCTGTTTGAACAAGTATGTCATCTACACCTTAACAATGAAAAAAGGAGAAAAAACGCAAACTCGCATGTTCTGGCTGTGTCGTCACTACCTTCTGTCAGGAATTACATCGCTTTCCTGGAGTGCAACTGATTTTAACATGACTGTATTTGAAGTAATACTCATAGTAAGACCCACTTATAATCTTATTTTGAATAAGAAACAAATTTACCTGCAATGGTACCACTGAAGTAAAACAATTTAGTTCTATGCAGTTTTCTGTAATAAGCAGAAAATTTCTCTTTTGCCCTTCTGCTGTTGAAATGGCACTTTTGGTTCCTTTAGCTGTGGAAAAAATAATTTTAACTTGGAGGAAAACTGGCCACACTTTATCTCTGAGCTGATTTGAGTTATCTGGTTGCCTAAGGGCACAGAAAGAAGAAATTAGAAAACTTTTAAACGTGCAAGTCCGGAACATTAAATCTTAAAATGCACTTGTTGAAAAAGCTGCTCCCTCTCCCATCACACCTGAAACCAAAGTGATCCAGGTACTTCACTGTGTTTCCCTGATGTGTTGGTCAGTCACTGTTGCCCTGCAGGAAACTGCAGAGTAAGTTCAGGAGAGGAGCTCTTTGGCTTTGAGGTTGTGCACCAAGTCAGAGCAAGCACTGGTGATTTGCCGCAGGAGGAAACTACTGCACAGGGGGAAGCAGGAGCTTTCCTCTTCCATAGAAAATAACAGGATTATTTTCTTATGAGACTTGTGCCTAACCTCCTCCCCGACGACAGATTTTGAAAGACTAAACAGAACCCCCACCATATCCACCTCAAACACGTTACCTATGGTTTGTTTAGAACCTGTGTTTTGTTTTTTTAAAAGAATTTCTCCTCTAAGATTAGTGCTGATACAAGAGCCCAGTTTTCTCTTCCAAAGCAACTCCCCAAGACCTGAATAACAATGAAAGTGTCCAAGAAGACTAGCTCCCTGCTTTCTACACCTGTGCAGAGAAACCCAGCTGAACAGAAGGGACCCTGCTGCTCACAGAGGTGGATGCTACTGCTGCATGGCAGAGAGGAAATGAAGACCAAATCTGGAACAGATTAACAAATGCAGCTGTATGCTCTCAGCTGCCCCTGCAGCAGCAGGGCTTTCCCCAACACCCACCTTAACAAGTGCCAAAGGCCATATGCTTCATCATGTAACACAACTACAGCTGTACTCTCTTAGTATTTTAGGATCAAAGCATCTGCTATCTTTGTGTCCAGAGTATGAAAGCTCAGCTCTCGCATGCTCATTTTAATAGTGCCAAAAGGATTACAGCCCATGTTTGTAGCAGGAAGTTTCTTGCTGTGTGTCTGAGATCTGGTCCCTTTGTTTTCTGATTTAAATAAATACAATGGTGCAATTATGAGACCAGTGCACACGGGGAAATAACTTACTTGCAAATAAGGCATAAATATTTACTGTCACAAAAACAGTAAATACACTGGAAAAGCAAGTTACAATGAGGGGTCTCATAAGCTGAAAAGGCAACCAACCAGGCTGTCTGAACGACACTAGTCAAATCTCAGTGCTTGGCTGAGAGAAAGCAAGCTGCAGCCACTCACTATATTTCTGTATCACTACTGGCTTAGGAAGTAAGTTGTAACAAGAAGGAATACAGGGTGCCACCTTTGCTGACGCTCATTCTTTTTGCTGCAAACCTAAGAGTTGCAAGCTGTGTAGCAGCCTGCAGCAGTAAGCATGGATTCATTGTCTAGGGAGAGATGCTGTGTAAATGAACTTGGGCACAGGAAAATGACAACACAGCTCAAATGCCTCTGAAGAAATTGCACTCAAAACATTGCTCTGCGAAGTCCAAAGCCCAGAGGTACCCGCACTGAATGAACAAAAGAAAAAGGGCTGGAACTGACACACACCAGTGGAGCTGTCTTGGGGGAAAAGAAAAACAGATGGGGCAAGCAGAATACCCTGACTGCTGTCATCTGGGAGCACACGCTGCATCAGCCCAGACGCCTCTTGCGAGGGAGTAGGAGAACATGTCCACTTGCCTATCACCAGTAACAGCTGGGGAGTGACGACTGTGCCTGCGCACCTTTTGCTCCACTGGTGGGTATGAGCCCCAGGAGCTGCATACAGTACAAAGCAGCAGGAGGACCAATGTTGAAAATTACAGCACCCATGAATTGCAGTATAGCTTAACAACCCTCCTGTGAAGTTATTCGCCAGCTACACTGAGCATGCTTAAAATCAACAATGCAAATGCTTTTAAGGACACTTTATAAGCACAAAAATAGTAGAAACAAAACTTTGTGAACAATCTGAAAGATACAAAAAAGTGCCTTTCCATAGCAGTGCTTTAAAAATGCACACAATGGTATATACTCTTATTGCTCAAAAAAACTAGTCTGAAATATTAAAACAATTTCCAGAGGTGCTGAAACAGATTTTAAAAAAATCATATGAAACAGGTCAGCAGAGACAGCACCATTAATTTTTCTCTTTTCATGATGCACTTACTTAAAACTATATAGTTACAGATGTGTCATTTTTCCCCTCTAGCAAAGCTTTTTTCCTATTCATAAATTATTCACAAAGACATTTATTTTATTATTTGGATTTTTTAGAAAACACTTTAAAAAAAAAAAAGGAATAGGGGACAGTGTCACAATATTTCTTAAATCTATCAGCCTGAATTACTCTAATGAGAGATTACTTTACATCTTTTTTACACGCTTGAGGATACTGTCAGGTCAGGCTACTACTTCCTTTGTTTCATTGTTCGGGGGAAGGAAAGCATTTAGAATTTGCTTTTGGAGAAAAAGGTAAACAAACAGTAAAATCATTTGCCATCTGAGCCTTGGCAGTATCCCCATGGTGGTGAGGGAAGCTGTAACAACCGAAGATGGGGTAGGTACAGTCCAAGTATTTTAGTTACTTTACAAAGGTGGTGTACCACTACCCTGTAAGGAACATGCATGATACATAAGACCACTTATGCTAACTACACTACCTTATCACAACGTCCGAATATGTGGGTAAGACCGTACCAAAGTACAAGAAAAAGGACTCCAGTACTTGATCTGGTGATTGACTGTGAATCGGTTGCAAACAAAAAAACCCAAAGCAAATATGATAGTCTATTTCCTACTCATATGGGCCCTTAAATTAAATTATTAGCAAATGTTATTGTCTCTCAAGGTTGGGGTTTTTTCCAGTCTTCTCCCTTGACTGCTAGAAGTGCAACTTTGTAATTAACAGATTCATGCATTGGTTGCAGTCTCTGGCGGGTCAAAGAAAAGAGAGAATTCCCACTGTGCTTGGCCTGAAATTACTACTCCCTTCTCTCTTTCTAGAAGGGAAAGTTTCCTGACAGTTTCTAATGAATTACAAACAATACTTTCTTTAAATGTTCTCAGACACTTGTTTTTGTGAAGATAATACATCTTATCAGGCACAGACAAGGTGAGACGGTACGCTGTGTATGTTTGTGCAAGAACATAATGCCCTCTACAGAAACCTACCTGTTCATTCAGGGAAGGAATTACACGTACAAGTGATGTATCGGTATGGGTCAGCATTGATTGCAGGAGTCCTGGCAGCTTTCAGAAGGGGTTAACACAAATATATTCATCTTGAGCCATAGAAACAAACGATCGAGCCTACTATAAAGTTAGAATGCATAATGGATTGGAATAATATATATTTATCCTACTTACTGCATGGACAAATAACTTTGAAATAATTTGTAGCAGTGTATATTTTTAAACTATTTGGAAGGGAGGGAGAGGCTCTTTATAGTATAAATATATTTCACTCCAGCCCACTATATATAAAATCTATTTTCTTCCTCATAACATACCCATTTTCAGTAGTATTATGACCAGAATGTTTTGGTACGTTGCATCTGTACTTTTCAATCAATGGACAACGCACAGTTACTAGCAGAACACCTCAGCTCTGCACCATATGCCCACCACAAACTGCCAAGAGGTTTGTGGTTTTTTAGTTTTGTTGTGTTTGTTTTTCTTCTTTTTTTTCCCTTCTTTTCTTTAAAGTGCCCCCTACATCTTCATCTTTGTGGTAAGATTTGACTAGTGACAGAGTCCAATTCCAGATAATATAGTGACTGAAACAATAAATACGGTTCTACAAAAACATTCTGGTTATCTTCTATAATTGCGACAAAATATATCACAATATATTATATACCTACACTTATAATACATGCACAACCATGTCTCACGTGGACAGACACTACAAAAAAATTATCTCCCCCCCTCCCCTAAATGCAGAAAAAGTAAGAAAATGGGTTTTTGGTCCAATCCGTATGAAGGGTAAAAGAAATTGAAAGGGTAAGTCAATGCTTCTCTACCCACCTTTCCCAGTATTAACACCCCCAAGCCCCCAACCTTTTTGGCCTAGCCACGAAAGGGAAATGTCTTTACATTTAGCCTTAGCTAGAGTTTGAGATCACCTCTTTTGATGGGGCTATCATCCACGTCCCCACATTCTCTCCAAGTGCGCAAGATCACAGGTTGGCTGATCACGGAGCAGCTCGCAAGTCACGAGGAGCACCGGCCCCTGGGGACTGACTACCAGTCCCGAGACAGCTTGGTGTTCTGATCCCTTTTGGGAGGTGCGGGGGGTGGCCCCCTCCGTAATGTTGCATAGCCGGATATATGACTGCCCCCGAAGCTGCTTGTCTTCTGCTGGTCAGCCAGCAGCTCCGGCGGAGGCGGAGGCAGGGCCATGTCGTCCATGGTGGCCGTGGGCTCTGTTCTGGACATCCGTGCGGACGACAGGGAGCCGTGCCGGGTGATGGATTTCCGCTGCAGCGTCCGGTTGAGGTCTGCCAGGAATCCCGGCTGAACGCTAAGGCTGGACTTCGGTGAAGTGGGCACTTGAGGGCCAGCTGACCCAGGTGGCTCTGCTCTGCGCCCTCCGCCTGCGTCAGTCGAGTGCTGTCGTTCCGCTTGGGACGTGTGGGTGGTGGGGCTTTTTTCACAGATGGTTTTGACCACACCTGAGGCTGAGGATTGACAACAGCGACTTTTGGGGAGGTGCTGCCTGAAAACACAGATGGGATCTCAACTGGCGGGAGAGGAAGATCTATTTCAGGTGGTGGTGGTGGAAAATCTGAATCGGATGGTGGTGAAGGGAATTCAACCACAGGTTCCTTCCCAGACACACCCGGAGCAGGAGCCTTGGCCGGGATCCCTCCTTGCGGAAGGACAATGGGCAGGCTCACCCCAGAAAGGTTGAGCTTTCCTGGCTTTGGAGGGGCTGCAGGAGGTGATGACTCCTTGGAAGGAGACCCTGATGGCTCTGGTGGGTGTGCAAATTTGCTGACAAGGCGGTCCACTGAAGGTCTCTTGGACTCATGGTACTCAGTGGAGCTGGTGGACTTGATGCTGGAGTTTCGCTGAGGTGTTGGAGGTGGTTTCTTCCCTCCAGGGCTTGATGTCTTGCTGGTCTTTTTGACTGGAGACCCTGATTTGTCAGGGGGGGGAGAACCTGCAGAGGAAGCTGGGGAAGGAGGTGGAGGAGGAAACACTAAGCTGCTCTCTGGTGGAGGAGGGGGAAAATCGGGTGAGGGAGCGGAAGCGGGCTGCCATTTGGGCTTTGCCTTCACTGCTGGAGGTGACTGTGGAGCCACGCTCAGTGGAAGGGGTTTCAGAGGCTGGGGCTCAGTGGCAGGTGAAGTGGGAGGAGGTGGGAACTGGCTAACTATCTGTTTCACCACCGACGGCACTGGGGACTGAGGGGATGGAGGAGGCTTCACAGAGAAACTCTGCTGCTTTGGGAACGTTG
>NW_009199202.1:0-6258 GCF_000690835.1 Fulmarus glacialis | reverse complement strand
CCTCTCCTTCCTCGCCTGTCCCTTCTGGACATTTTAGCTAAAAACAGAAAATTATTCTTTCCAGTATGCTTCATTAATAAAAAAAAAAGTGCTACAATACAGAGCAGCTGATACTTTCAGTTGTTTTTGACTAGTTTTATATTAGCTAACTGGTGTTAACTAGTTTGAAGTGTTCTCACTGGTGACCAGCAGTACAATTCAGGCCTATGAACCGTTTTCTGTTATCAAGAACTAGCTAAATTTAGTAGCCCACAGATTAGCAAATAGCTCCCTTTCGGGACTGCGTATGGAAAGGGCAGGGGAGCTAGGGGCAGGGTTGTTCTGCACGTGACTTCAGAAAACTGAGCTTTTCCACTATGTTTTTTTCTGCTAAGGCTTTGTACCAGTGGTGGCGTTCAATGAGACTGGCAATTACAGTGTGAACCTCAAGACTGTTTGGTAATATTGAACATAGTTTCAACGCTCCTGAGAAGCAGGACGCTTCTGGCAGACAAGGCTCAGCCCAGTCATGACAGGGAGATTAATGTTTCCACTGCTGGGATTTCCTCTACAAACAAGGATTTTTCAGGAAGACCACATTTTCTGCTGTGGTACGTCTAGTTTCCAGCATAATTCTGATTCTCTCCTCTTCTGTCTTTCACAAAACAAGTAGTACAAACAGTAAAATGAATGCCCAGCCCCAGACTTGAAAGAACCTGCCTTGCTCTTTCTTATTTCACTTTATAACTCGGGGCTTCTACAATTATATTCCAGATGTTGCTCGAATATCTGAGAGAAACAGTTCTACAAGGCCTCTGCTTTGCGTATATTAAATTAGAATAGCCAGATCTCGCCTTTCAGTGGTACAACTCACCGCATGCAGCCATGCATCACCTCATAAGGGGAAAAAAAGTTGAGTGTAACATATAATTATTTTCATTAGCTATAAAAAACAACATGTAGAGCAAGGTTCTATATATTGAATTTGTGTTTTCAAAGGGAAAATTTTCATTAATGAGGTTAAAAATTAACACTGGATCTGCATTTTATTTATTACATTTACAGCTGTATATCACAAAGTATGGTTGAGGTCAGAGAAACTGCTGTGATGGCAGCATTTGCTCTTCCATGTGCTCCACACAAAATATCACAATCATTTCTATTTCTCCCTCTCAATCAGGCACACCATTTCTAAATCGTTGTCTGGCATTTGAAAAAATGAGCTGCACCGGCTGTCAGGCTTTTCCAGCTTCCCACCTGTTCTAGGAAAGACACATTTTTCTGTGAACAAATAGATATTGAGCTCACAAGAAGTAATAGCCAGGAACATCTACAGAACAGAAACTAATATTAAAATCCAGAAAAATATTGACTATCAATTCCTAGGACAAATCTCCAGCATCTGCTCTGAGATACTTTAAATATATTTTACTACTTTAACATTCTAGAGTTATTTTTACTGGGTATGTAATTTGTAATAAAGCATGCTGCCTCTTCTGCCATGGATTAATAACAGGATTGGAGGGGGCCTGGTGAAACCGTTAAGAAAGGGTACGATGCCCAACAGGCAAGCACATGATATTGCCCGTCTCTAGCAAGATGCACTTGAAACATCAAACATCACGGCAGGAGAAAAAGTGATACGTGGCACTAATAAAAAAAAGGATCTTTAATCACTCTTTCTTTTTGCTCGGTTAGTTAGGTCTTTAAATCGGGTCTGGAATACATAGTTCGCAGCTCTGGAAAAGAAGGCAAACCTGTGCAGCAGAGGCCACACTGTGTGTGTGTGGCGAATTTGAAAGAGACATTTCTCCATGCAGTGCTTGGAAAACAAAGAAACAACAACAAAACCAGCATAGGTGAAGGATTAGGGAGGAGCGATCTGAAGTGGTACACTTCCCAAAGGCCCCAGCACAGAGGAGAAGCGGAGCCAAGAAAGCCAGAAGCGAGTGGCTGCCCTAAGCACGGTACCTCCCGGCAGAGCTGGGCGGCAGAGCTCTGCCTGGCAGCCAGCTGGGGTTGTCCATGTCTGCCGTCCTCGCAGGAAAAGGACCACGGCAGGTGGTACAGCTCTCCTGTAGGCAGAGAGACACCAGGAAAGGGCTTGCAGTCCTTAGATATATTCCGTGTCTCTCTCTTTTCTTGTCTCCTTGCTAAGTATGCTGGTCATAGTTAGGAAATGAGATAAATATGTCAGTGAGCAACTGTTAATATCATTTGTTCTCTTTACACACTTTTTTCACAGGAGGCAAAACCCAAAGGCTCTTTCTGTGCATGGTTTTATAGAAAATTGTAAAGCCATAAATAGCAAGGTATAACCCGTTTCTTTGCAATCATCTCTTTACTTTAAAGACAATGAGAAAGTTTGTCATTAAAGGAATATGGGGAAAATTACAGGACCAAGAGATTTTCCTCATGCCGATGATGCATGTATGTGAGTCTTGTCTCCTGTCAGAGATGACCCAAGACTTGTCCCCGTGTTTTGACTCTCCAGTGCGTGCCTTGCTTTGTCAAGACAGAAAACTCTTCTAGGCATTTTGAACTTTCCAAGTGAGCATTCTCTTCAAATTACAAGCATAAAAATGCTATCCTCCACTGAGGAAAACAGAACGAGCGCTCATATGTTACGGACATGGTCACTTCACGCAGACATGAAATCAAAATCGATCTTTCACACAAACAAGTTATTACAATTTATTTTGTCAAATGTTTACTATGAGTAAATTGCTTTCTGCTTTTTTTAGCTTCTTTTAAGAAATGCTATCTAAGCCCATGGCATTTAGCTGTAGGGAAGGAATAAAACCCAAACTTAACAAAATAACTAATCTTAAACACATTAATTTTTATAGGGAAATTCTTAATATATTGAAAAGGTCCCTATGTCAGTAACAATATATACAGGTTTTTACCTTAGCTTTTCAAATGTTATCTTGATTTGCTCTTTTTCTCTTCAGAAGAATACACAGATATAAACTATTCTTGGGTAAAGACTACTGATGTCTTCAATTATAATATTAAAAATAATCATGTGAGTGTAAATCGTTTCCATTGAACCTTAAGCAGTAATATGTTAGTCTTTAAATATTCTGCAAGTACCACTTTGGAAATGCCACATATGAAAGTCGATCTATACCACCAAACTGCAGAATAAGTTACATGTAGGAAAGTGAAAGTCTAGGCGTCTATCTGCATTAGCTGGCAATGCACTCTCATTAGTAGCGCGCACGCTGACAAAGCCGCAAACCCTGCGTCAGGTGGGCAGAACCGATGACACAAGCTGTCCTCCGCAGGAGGCAATGAGCAGCTTCACCAAGGCACGGCGGGGTGTCACCACATGCTGAATCCACCAAAGCCTGCATTAATAAAACATTGGTATTTGGCTTTTAAAAAATTGCACATACACTGGTCTCTTTTATGCTAGAATATCATCCTAGGAGAAGAAAATCCACTTTAGGTTCCTTTCATGATTCTTGGTTTTTGTTTCAGTCCAAAATATAGATGTCCTTACTGACTGTAATGAAAAAGCTGTTATGACAAAATGAAAGATATACTGTACACAGCTTTATTCTTATATAAGGAATGCAAAATGATATCGGGTAATTCATGGCAAAAGGTATCGGGGAAGGAGAAATGAAATTTGGAAATAGTTAATGGATTGCTACATTCATTGCAAACTAAAACAAATTTTTGACATGCACATTTTGCACTGTTTTTCTTAGCAGCCAACTGTTTTTCATTCTCACAAAATTTATGGTTATTGTATCAGGCTAAATTTACTTGTCGTATTTCAAGGCAAAGGCATCGTGTGTATTTAAAGCTTTTCAGGATCTTGTAGTTAGAAAAACTGCATTTTTATTTTTTACTTATAAAAATGTGATTTTTGCAAGACCATGTGATTTTGTAATATCTGATGTAAGCATTGGCATTAATCCAATAAAGCCTTTGGCCTGAAGGGCTCATGAGAGCACTTAAGCAAAAGGAGGAGTTTTAAAAGCTCAGAAACTTGTTTTTGCCAAAATCCATTCCATAAGATAGTAACGATTGCTTTATGTCCAGTCATTTCAGCACATGCTACTTACACAGTTGTAGTTCACAGAAGCCATCAGGCACTGCACTTGATAATTTGTATTTATGCAGCTCCTCTTGTTCTAAAAATCTCAAATTGAAAAAATTTAATAGCTTTTGAAAAAATATATGAATTTTGACCACTCTGTCAAAAAAAAAAAAACAAAATAATTTTTACATGACTGAGAGTAAAACCCCAACCTTCTGCCACATGCTGTGGCAAATTCCAGTGACTTATATTTGTTATTGAAGTAAATTGATCTGTGACTTTCTAACTCATAGCCTGATATAGGAGGTGTATTAAATTGTTTGGAAAGCATTTTCGAGTGTTAAGTTCTTATTTATTATGAAACAACTCCCTGGGGCATGTTCTTTTGCGCTGCCTTCTCATGGGGTGTAGGCCTGACACTTCACACGTTTTCCAAGTCAGGTACATGCAGCCACAATGATACGTGGAACAACCTTCACCTTGGAGTTCAGGACTATTTGCCCTTAACAATTAATCTACACAGGCAAATAAAGGAGCTTTCTGCTTAATTTGTATGCTAGTTTATGAACAAGAAACTGCAGAAGTCCGCAACTAAGAAAACCTTTTTTTATAGGAGTATTAATATGGATTTACTTAGAATAGGAATTAACCCCCAGATTTACAAAGAAGTTGAGACTGCACTTAACCCTAGAAATAATATGACAAATTTTCCTGAATTTGTATATGTAACTGAAGTGAATACAGTAGAGTTATGGTTGTGTAACAAAGTTGAATGTGGTTTGTTATTCCACATTTGAAACTATGTAGTGCAAATTGCAAAATTAAAAATACCCAGTAGGTGTCATCTTCCTACATATTGTATGCATGATAATCAAGTTTAGATTTTTTTTAAATTGAACTTAAATGAAAAGTACGAGTCTTAAACACTGCAACAAGTTTTCTGAAGAACATGCGTAAAAAATGTATGAATTGGATCTGATACGCTTTACTAACACTAGGATTTCTGGAATGTTTGCAACCTGGAACTGTTTATGCACAAAATAATCTGCAGATATCCATGACTGTATTTACATGCCTAAATAACATCTGCAAAATATGCCTGTAAACGCACGTATTTAAACCTGAAAATCCATTTAATGGATTCCATGTAATCCACATGTCCTTAAAGCAATATAAATATGTACTACAGCATTGCCTCTGATCCTGAAGCCTGTATTGCAAAAACAGATTTACGATTCTTTTTACTGATGAGGATATTAAATGAAGTCGGAGGGGCCTCGGGAGTGCAGGGAATTCCACATCCATAAATGGTGTTTTAAGTTGTCGATTTCTTGAAATTACACCTCATATAAATAAATATTTTCATGTGGATTATTGAGAATTATTAAGTACCCAGATCTGCTTGATTTACATTGCTTTTCATTTCAAATCAAATACTTTTATTTATATTCAGCAGCTTTATACTTAGTTGAGGAGTAAAATTATTCAAGCAACTCTGAATCAGCGTGATTCAGCCATCTTCAAATCTAAGTAAAATAAACACTTTCACATTTTAAACCCTAACCTCTATTATTTGGCGTGGGGATACTTACTAGGTCAGAGTTATGCCTTTCAGCATGTGATTAAAACATGCACTTTGTCCACGACCATGGATTTTGTAATACAATCCTTTAGCAATCTGGCAACATTTCTGGTTTTGTTAGTGTGGGGCGTCGCTTAGGAAAGTTCCTATGCAATACTGCTGCTGCCTGATCCAAAATCCTTTGAAAATAATAGAAAGACTTCCAAGGCCTTCAGCCGTGAACTAGTCAGGCACACGACAGGGCTGAGCTGTGGCAGGTGAAGCTGCAGGCGGACAGCGCAGGGAATGGCAGCCTGGCAGATGCCAACAGGCGCTGGGGCCTGAAACCTGCTTTTAATTCGCACGACCGATGGGCTGGGAAATGCCCCTGTTTCAGGTGGACTAACATGGGTTACACTTTCGCATTTAATTTTTTTTTTTTTTTTTTTTTTTAAGTAAAGTCGGCTTGAAGTTTCCAAAAGTTAGTCCCTGTATCTGTGGCTTCTGCATGAGGAAGGAAACGATTTCAAAGGAAAATGCCTTTTTTCCATATGATCCTGATCTACGCATCGAGTAAGACAGGGCTTTTGCATCACACACGAAAGAACAGGAAATTCTGCATAACCCTCCCCTAATTAAAAGCTCGTTACTTCTTCAAGGTGAA
>NW_009199201.1:0-1819 GCF_000690835.1 Fulmarus glacialis | reverse complement strand
CCGGGATGCTGCGGCCGGGCCGGAGCAAGGCTGTGCCTTTAAGGGGCTGCGGAGTCCCTCCCCGGCTGGCATTTGCCTGATGGCTCCGGACAGCTGCTCTTTCTCTCCTGCTTTCTATCAGTTTGACCTCTAAGGCTGGAACTGTCACTGAGGGGCTTAAAGTTTGTTTTTCAACCCATTCCGGAAACTCACAATCACATACTTTATCCGTGGATTTGCTTAAATATAGAAAATGTCCTGCCTTCTCCCCGGCGAATTAAATAAATACATAAGAATGATTTATCCAGTGATTTGTCTTAGCTGCTCCGGTGGTGACCCATATAATGTGGCATTTTCTTGCAAGTGCATTTACACAGCTTTTGCAGCCGACTCGGGCTGCCTCTCCCTTCGCCTTGAACTCGTATTAGATAGCGTACTAGCCCGCATTTTCTAACAGAGGGAAAGCACATGTTTGTGCTCTGTGGCAGAGTGCGCCCCGGCTCCCCCAGCCACCTGGGCCCTCTCCGTTACACCAGGCTGGCTCCCAAAGCCTGCTCAGGGACACGCTCACTGTCTGACCGGGGAGCCCCGTGTATGCCGCTTTGAGACATTTCTCTGCTTTTCCTTACAGATCACGCAGCTGAAGATCGCCAGCAACCCTTTTGCCAAGGGATTCAGAGACTGCGACCCTGAGGACTGGTAAGGCTGCGTCTTTATTGACTACCACGACACCCCACTCTCACCCCCAGTTTAGCATGCACCTGCCCAGCTTACATTTGCACAAGGCTTGCACGGAGTTCGGGGTACACTGGGTTGGGCCCAATTTGCCAGCTGCAGCTCACAGCAGCAATGCTCCAAGTGCTCATCTTGTTGAACATCACTTCTCCCCTTCTTCTTCCAGGCCCAGGAATCACAGGCCAGGGGCCCTCCCTCTAATGAGCGCTTTTGCCAGATCCCGGAATCCGGTCTCTTCCCCGGCCCACCAGAACGGGACAGAGAAAGGTGAGAGTCCCCAATGGCCGGGCCAGCCTCTCACCCTGAACCTGCTGGCCTGCATGGCCAGCCTCAGCGCATGCATGCTTGGGCCAGCCTTGCTCAGCATGCTGGTGCACAGCCGCCTGCAGCAGGCACGGCTCCACTGCTAATGAGCTTTGCACTACCACCTATTTTTTAAACAAAAATAGCCACCTTCATAGCCTAATTATTTTTTCTTGGGTCTAAACCACTCACTGTTGTTGTACTTAAGCAACTTTGCTGCTTTAAAAACACTGCCCTTTTTCTTTAGCGTCCCATTTTCGACTTTTCGGCAACTAGTTGAGCTTTTCAGGCACGGATGCAGCGAGGGCCGCTGGCTCCTCCTCGCATTGCCCTTTTAACGCACCTCGGCAGCGCCTTCAGCGCCGACCCACTCCCATTCAGGAGCCGCAGTCAGGTCGAACAGCACCTCTGCCCATTGACTCCTTTTCCATTACGCAGAGCAAACAACTGCAAAGACAACCGAAGGGCCTTTCTTCCAACACACTCCGGGCCTGCAAAATAAAGGGAAGTCTGTATTTGTTTAGTGTTACACAATTGCAAAAATTTCAGGCGTGTACCAGCTTGTCAGTCAATTCAGCTCCATTTATCACAGTCGGAAGGCCCTGTCCCACAAGCCCCGGTTCCTCCTGCATGCTGCTGCGCACTTCGCTTGCAAGCCTCGCTTTTCCCTTCGCGCACCGCTTTTTTATTTGTTTAACTTTATTACTTAAAGCCTGGCCCGGCGGGGGCGGCGGTGCTGACGCTGTGTGCCCCCGCAGATGCTGCCGAGAGCCGGCGGGAGTACGAGCGGGAGGCGGCCGGC
>NW_009199200.1:0-9142 GCF_000690835.1 Fulmarus glacialis | reverse complement strand
AAGGGGGGGTGTGAATGCACCACCACAGGACCATAAGTCACTGCTTCAATAGATACAATGAATGGGTTAAAAATCTACCTATTGAGAATCGATTTTGGATGAAATCCAGTAATCTTTCAAGGTTTCAAAAATAAAATAATAATTTAAAAAATCCACTACCAGCAAAATAGATGTGCTGAGGAGTATGAAGCACAGAGCATGCAAAGTTCAGGTTCAACGAGGTTCAGATCTCTCAGCAGTTCATGGCTGAATCTCACTGTGTCCAGTAGCTGTGCAAAGTCATGGGTAGCCGTGATCACTGATTCTACTGCAGCTCTCAAAGAGACATTAAGTTCCCTTTATATTCAGAACCATATTAACAATTAACAAAAAAGCTCAGCTCCTCCTGTGAAAGAAATAGGTTGGCCCAAACAAATTCTGTTTCTCAGTTTGTGGTCAAGCAAGTAGCACACAATTATTTGGAACTTATGTTTTTTATTGAAATTGTCACTTTCTTTTAACATTTATCACATCTAGTTGTATGAAGACTCAGTTCCAGCTTTTGCAAAAGCAAAATTTGGCTCTTGGCATGTTTTGTACTCTGAACATTGGTCAAGCTGTGGATTTCAAAAAAGGTAGCTTTGAAATTAATTAGTGTGGACTTAATAATTAAAACAGCAGTATCAGCACCAAGTAATTTCTGCTACATTAGTCAGTTCGCAGAGTTTATTTAGTTTATCTGAATTAATTAATTCTCCTTTCAGCACAGTCATTTATTTTCAAGGTAACGGCTGTTTTGAACTATTCAAGCATCCCAGTGAAAAGAATTCAGTATGGTACTAGGGAATTATATTGTGCCTCTCTTTTTATCTTAAAAGCCTCTAAGTGTGTGTGGTAGTTGTAATGGGAAAAATGTGACTGTTTTCCTAATAGAATGAGATTTCCTAAGGTACATTTATGTGGTTATGAGCAGTACATTGCATCTTGTATGACAGAAGCAGTTAAAACTGACACATTAAAAGGTTTGCCGGTTTTGCTCAGCAAAAAATAACAGTGCTAATCTCTTTATAACTCCAGATTTCTAAAGCCAGATCCTGAATTACACCAGACCTTCACTTACTGTAACTGAAAAGAATGCAAGCAGAGCGAGATCTTGGCCACCTTTCAGGTCCCAGTGCTGTAGGACAGCCAGCACTATGTAGCACTGAGCACCTAAGATAACATTTGGACTATTTCTACCAGCCAAACACACTCCTACAGGTCTCCCACCATTACAGGCATTACAAAAATAACCAATAATCTCAGAGAAATAGGAAATATAAATCTGTTGTTGTTATGCTAAGCAATAAATGGATATATCAGGGTTAGTATTATGATCAGATATGGAATCTTTGACAGGCCTTAATGGACTAAATATGGACAGTGTGTTAAATTAAAGTCTCTGTGCAGCAAGTTTTCACTGAAATCTCCATGAACAGTTTTTGAAAGGTTCAATTACAGAAAAGTCTGAAATAAAAAACTTGTCATACTAATTCACCA
The DNA here is from genome assembly GCF_000690835.1 of Fulmarus glacialis. Lineage (NCBI taxonomy): Eukaryota > Metazoa > Chordata > Aves > Procellariiformes > Procellariidae > Fulmarus > Fulmarus glacialis. The sequence goes on along the minus strand of NW_009199200.1, from coordinate 7,624 downwards.
AAAACCATCCCTTAACCAATCATTTCTGGATCCCAGGAAAGGAGACAAAATTAAAATTAAGCTTTTATTTTCTTCAGAGTTTTTTGAAACAGATTGTTCTGGTCACCAAAACAAATTTAGCAATGGATATCCAAATATAAACTCTCTGAAGAAAAGAGGCAGAGAATAGAAAGGAAGATGACACAGAAAGACAACTAATATGAACAGTCACACTGTTCATTGCAGACCTGGAAATAAAATGTTGGTCTTCTAAATTCTTATTTGGACATCTATTTACAAGTTCAAATTATTTTCAAAATTACTAACATAATGATATCTCTTTCAAAGCAACTGTGAAAAACTGACCAAACTTTTGACAGCCAGCACTATGGTATCTTCACATGTTTATTATGTTAATATTTCTGCTAAGTAAATAATGTATTTTTCTTACTGTAATATTAAAAAAAAAAAAGGAAAAAAGAAAATAACAACTCCAAAACTTAAATATTTCACATATAATGCCCTAAATACACTCCAGATTGCAGAAAAATAAAATTATATTCCTTCCACATAACTATTGACATTTTGATGTGAAAATAGTTTTTCTTACAAAAAACTTTCTAAGCATTTTATTATAAGGAATGTTAATTACATTCCTTTTAACTAATTTTTTTTTATTAACCGTATAAATAACAAGTAAAATTAATTTGTGAGCTGGTCCTTGATGAAGTACAGAAGTGTTTCTATCTGGAATTGATTATGTTTAATCTTCTGCGTTATAGAGGGAAAGTAATCCAAAAAACAACAGTAAATAATTGTGTTTCTACCGTGGTTTAAGTCTGTATTATCAGTGTTATTGAAAAATATAGATAAATAGCAGAAGATAGCTCACATTGTCCAAATAAGTATTTCTTGATAGGAATAATACTTTCCTCTCTGAGCCAGGATCAATTTTAGTAGATGGAAGGTTAAGGTTTTAAAACACTCTTAAAGAGTGAATGTCATTGTTCCTTTGTGTCTCTTGCAAAATATTTTCCTTAAGTGGTATTTAAAATAAATTGTACATTCTAACCTTAAAGAAAGGACAGGGCACTCTAATTAATGCTAGAGAATGTGTGTTTTTTTCTTGTTCTGTTTTGGTTTTGTTTTAAGGATCTATATCAATAACAGAATCACATAATTGGTCTTGTACTGTAGTGAGGAAAAATATTCTAGTTCCTGGTGATGGAAAAGACCAGTTAGGTCAGCAAGGTCACAGCCCCTTGTACCATCATCACTTTGTGTATTATTTTTTCCTCTTGACAAGCTTATCCACAAAGCTCCATTTACCATGAAGCATCCTATCAGTATGAGTGGGAGATCTGAATGTAATTCCCAGGACAGCCAAAAGGGGTTGAGCTGTTAAGCAACATGTCAATATTCAGGAAAAAAAGAAAAGAAAGAAAAAGAAAAAAAAAAAAGCAACAGGAGAAGCACAGAAATAGGGAAATGAAGAACTGATTTCCACAGAAGTAGTATAGGTTATTATGTAAAGTAACCATAAGTATGTCCTCATACTCATCTTTACTCGACTTTATCCCTCAGCAACTGCTTTTGCTAGACTAGGATCTATCAAAAACATTGCATTCTTAGTTTCTCTTTGTTCTGTAACTTCCGGAAGGATCCAAGCTGGAAGGTACCAGTACTTTGGTATAGATGTGATCGTTTCAACTTTAGATCAGCTAATTATTCCGACATAAAATTGCCCTTAGTGGAGGTCATGATTTAACATGGGGCACATATTGAATTCTGCGTGTCCAAGCTGAAATTCAGTGAAGTACTGTAGTTAGCATTTGCACACTTCAGACCTTGAATGATCCCAAGTGATCACAGTCATAATATTTAACTGTTCCTACAGAGGTACACCGCTCTGGTAAACCAACTGTAAAATACTGTGCTGTGGTATGGCTCATTATTGCCCCAGAGAATAAAGGCTTTCCATCAGAGATTGCATTCACATAGTGTTAGGGCAGGAAAACAGTTTCAAGTCAGTGTCCAAGCTACCTACCAATCCCACCCAGTTAACGTTAGATGGCAAAGCTCCTCGGAGACACCATGTCACCACAGAATTCCCTAGAAGACATATACCTGTTTGAGTCACAGGCAAAGTGCCTAACTCATTTCAAACTGCAGATAACTAGCACAGTGAAGATCTATACTAAATAATACCACAGGCTTGAGTTTCCTACATGCGTATTCCCTGAGGGTCACTTGGCTGTGGGTTTAGTACATCAAACATAGCCAAGGGATGTATTTGAATTTAAGCCCACACCCATGCTCAAGATTTGTGTAGCATAGCCTGAGTGCTACCCCAACGCATCTTATGACACATTCCAAACCTGTTCTGACACCTGATGTTTAATAGCTTCACTACAATGTTATGAGAGGTCATTATGGTTGACAGGGAGTTGAACACGACCAGCCAACTAATTAGTAAGTACCTGGTTTGGTGTGTATCCTAATTCAGAAAAAAACAGCATCACACTTCCATTTTCAACACTTCTTTACAGATTAAGTTGTCTTAAACCTCCTTAAGAGCCATTAAAATGTCATACAATTTTGCAGCAAGTTCTTTAAATTCTTATATCAGTAGTACAGCACAGTGCAAAGTGTTTCCATTACTGTGTATCTTCATATTTCTTAAAATTTCCTGCATGCAGGTATCACCAGATTTCTGGATAACCACTGTTTAAATACCTACACATTAAAAATGTTAAGTCATACGTGCAAAGTAGACATAAGAATTGGTTTTGCAGTCAATAAATTCTTCCCCATTCTTGTAGATTGTGTGGATATCTTGTTTTTGTTTTGGTTTGGTTTTTTTAATATTTCACCACTAAATAAGGTATATTCTCTGTGGCTCTTTGTGCAAAATTCTAAGCCATCATGGCTTCCCTCCCCCCCGCCCCTCCCAACTTAGTGCTATAAACCCCTGAAAAAGAGAAATGTTTTCAGAGCTTCAACTACAGCAACTCTGTGACATTGTTAATTAAATAAATGTGCCATCTCTCTGCACTGTGGATTGTGAAATGCAGAATTCCCAGAGGGGAGTTTCAACTAGATCACTATCAGGTGTTGGAGAATGTTCATTGATGACGTGAGAATTGTTATTCACAGGCTCTTTCAGCAGATCTTCTCATCCTCCAGAATTTTAAAATCCTCATTTATGTCAGCAGGCCATTGAAGTAGAACTAGATTTCTTAGGGAAGAGGTGATATATACAATAAAGTGGACGAATACATTCCACTGAAGACTAATGCAACTTTTACAGTGTCATCTTTTTTCACATTAAGGCATTTCTGTAGATTATGAAGGCTAAAATCATTCCTCTTAAGTCATGATAAATGGAGACAGTTTACAATATTTGCACCAAGATCTCTTACTAAATTTTTCAGGAAAGAACATCAAGCAAACTAGTAAAAGCAATTTTTACAGTTTCACTTCTAAATGTTATAATTTCTTGTGTAGTGCAATAGAACCCAGAATTCCTATCTGAGTACTGAAATTTTTTATCTAGGCAATATATAAATAACATAAGATGAGATGGTACAAAAAATAAGATAGTTTCCCCACCATCACCACATGCTCAGACAGAAGAAATGATCAGAGGATCATATATAATTCTGATTTAATTCTTTAAAATATTACTTTGCATCATCTGAGATGAAATAATTCTTTGTATGTAGGCTTTTACACTATTGCTATCTGAATCAATATGGATAAAACCATGGAAAGGGTTCAAGTGAATCTGTGTCATTTTAATTTAAACAGAACAGAAGTATTCATATAGTCACTCACAGTGCTTCAGCCAATGGAGTAGCTAACAGCATTCCCAAGGCACATCTGGTTATGCCTAAAATAGAGAAGGAAAAAAAAAAAGAAAAAAAAAGAAAAGTGGGCACAGATAGGGAAGTACAACCTTCTTGATCTTTCAGCATTCTGGATTGTGCTTCCTTATGAATATTTACTTCATCTTCATCCCAGAGGTAAAAAAATCAATATTGGATCAATAGTGTTGATTACAGAAAGAGGAGTAAGGTTTGGAAATGTAAGTGGAGGGTTTTGAAACTGTCAATAAGGAATGAGGGGGTGGAAAGGGTCAGAGGAGGTTTGTAGGCTTAGAAGGAGGTAAGAAAAGCAGGATTCAGTGTGGTAAAGATAAGGGAACAGGAGAAGTCAGTCCAATTTTTTTAAGGATGATGGTGGCAAAAGGAGTGTCGGGTATCGACAGGGATTTGAAGACCTGTGGATCTGGGATGGAATGACGCTACATCCTTATATCCTTCACTGAGGAACAAGCATCCTGCTTGCCAGCAACTGCTTTCTCCAAAAGTATTCCCTTTGACTCCTCCTCTCGCACAATCGTGTCCATACTTCCTAAGCAGCGCAGCAGCTCCTTCTCAAGCTGCTACTATTTCAGCGGGGAGGAGCTTGCCTGATGTCTGTTACTGTTGCAATGATGGGATGAACTGGGAGAAAAACAAGCCCTGGTGTCAGGCCAAAGATCCAGAATCAAGTGGCTGATCCTCCTAGTGCTCTCAGAGTCTGAGAGGATGAAGTTGGCTACAGAGCATATATCCCTCCTCCCCAAACAGAAGTCTCTGCTCCCAGACCCCATTCTCTCTCTCAGTGATGGTAGGGGATTATGCAGATGGCACAGAGGAAAAGGGTTTTTCAGGAAGTGCATGCTGATCACAGAGATGATCTCTAAACTTCATTGAAATGGACAAAGCCAGCAACCTGCCTTGGATAGGTCTATCCATGAAACCTGCAGATGTTCTCTTCATCAATATTGAGCAGAAAGGTAGGCAGCAATTTTGGAACCCCAGTACCATAGTGGCTGGCAAGATGTGAGAAGGTATTAAGAAAAAGAAAATTATAGCTCAAAAATCACATACTCTCTCAAAAAAAAGGTAGTATAGACTTAGCTAGATCAAACTCCCATGTAAATTCATGGTGTCAACTAGAGAAATATTTAAACAATAGGCCAAGTAAAGAATAATATTTTTGACTATAAAAACTCCTGTTTCTGCAATTTGCTCTTTTGGTTTGGGTTTGGTTTTTTTTTTTAGGTTTAGATCACATCCAAAAATCGTGTTTAATTCCCTTTGTTATGACTTTGTGCATTTTTTTTTCTGAAGACATTTTTTTTTTACACGTAACAACATGTTGTAGGAATAAGTTCTCCACTTTAATATGCTTTGCGTGACAGTCTTTTCTTTAGTTTCATTAAAAATATTATCTGCTTGTTCTCATTCAGTGTCATCCAAATCCTATGTAGTAAATTTCCATTCTTTATCTATCTTCTGTATGTCATACATTATATTATGAATCCCTATTATGTTTTCCCCTTTCTCTTCCATCTTTTTCCCAGCAATGTCTTTTGCAACCTTAGAAGTCCAGTGTATTTCATGTTTCTTTGTACAGAAACTGTTTCAGACCTTTCCTCATAGCTCTGTGTTGTGTAGTTCTACAGTATATACTTCTATTATGTAATATTCTATGTATATTTTACATTTATATCTACTTACGGTCATATAGTTAGACAGAGGAATAGACAGACATGAGGTCACCAGGTCTGCATACAATATTCAAACTGTAAGCATGTGTTAGCTTTATATAATGGCATATTATGTTTTTGTTTAATTCCTTGTTTAAATATTTTTCATAATCTGTTTTATGTAGGAGTAAAAAGAAAAAAAAGAAAGGGTGATAAATTGTGCCACAATTGCTAGGTTGACTGCACTCATTCCACATAAATGCCAGGATTCTGCAAAACTTTCACGTAAGTTTCTGCCTCTTGAAGTGGGCAGCCAAGGTCATCTCCTTCTGGAGTGGATATTTATGCTTCAGTCTCTGAAATTCTTAATGGCTGCTTTAGTAATCCTGTACCTGTACTCTTGTCTTTTCTCAGGGGCTAATAGTGGATTATTTAGTGAATTAGCTAGCTTTCATAAGAAAAAGTTAATTTTGAACAAAAACAAACCTATAAAGCCCACCAGAAAATAAAAAGAGATAAAACTTAACTTTCTTAAACAGATAATCTCTCAACAATTTAATCAATCTTAACCAATCAGTACAGGTAGGACTAAAACATCTTGTTGTCTTGGTCAGAGCCCTACATCATTTCTTGAATGGAGTGTGATCTGCCCTGTCCATAAGTCAACACTGCCTCTTAATGCAGTTTCAGGTTCTTTGTGTTACCAGTCTTCCTGAACATTACAAAGGATAAAATGTTATTCCCACTGTCTGTAAAACTTCAAAGAAATTGACAACTTCATTAATCCAGACTTGGGAACTTGTGTTAATTACCCCTTCTAGGACTCTCTTCCCAAAAATATCCTTTGTCTGAACCATTCAGGCAGGAATACGATAGGAAGCAAATAAATAAAAATACTTCTGCCATAAAGAACAATTATGTTATAGTCTCTGAATATGCCATGCTTCCAAATTATCTGCAACTAAAAATAATAAAAAGAGAAACTTCAAGTTAAGAGATATGAAAACAGGAAAAATTTCTAATCTAAGCTTTGGTTCACAGATGTGAGGCTCCTGGGCACCAAATGTGGCACTCAGAAGTAAGGTAAGTACCAAAATTCAAGTCTATAATCCTCAGAACATCCTGAGAAGAGATTGATGACACATAAGATTGCCGTAGGAAAATTCTGAAGATACATAGCATGCTGCTGCCATGAATGGCCAGGACTGTTGCTATCTTGGCATGACTGAGCTACTACACACTAGTTTGATACCTAGTCTCATTAGTAATCTGCAAAGTCATGCTTTGCTCAAAGCCTCATTTGGAATGGGAGATATTCTTTGGTACAGTTAAAATACACTAAAAAATCAGGTCAACACAACATTCAGCAGCCATGGCTACTCTCATTAAAAAATGTGGAAGCAAGGATTGAAAAAAGAAATATATAGTTATCCTTATTAAATATCATATTATATTTGTACTCACTCAGAAATTGGGAGATCCAGCCTCAATATCCTTCTTAACATGAGGACGTTCAAACTCAGGTTCCCATCCAGGCTTGAAGCCAGTGGCGAGGATTGACTTCTGAGGAACCTGTGTTGATGAAAAGTAAAGAATGCTACACTGTTCATTCAATTTATAAAGCTTTTAAATGAAAAACAACAATCTGGTTTTGTTTTCTGGTCATACAGGCTGACTGGAAAACCAAAGAGAAATATGATCAAGAGAATTCCCACAGAAATAGAAACATAGTTGTCCATATCTGTGATAAATTTGACAAATAAACATTTGCCTCTGTGCTGGTTTTGGCTGGGATAGAGTTAATCTTCTTTGTAGTGGCTGGTATAGTGCTGTGGTTTGGATTTAGTATGAGAATAATATTGATAACACACTGATGTTTTAGTTGTTGCTAAGCAGTGTTTACGCTAGTCAAGGATTTTTCAGTTTCCCATGCTCTGCCAGGTGCACAAGAAGCTGGGAGGGAGCATAACCAGGATAGCTGACCCAAACTGGCCAACGGCGTATTCCATACCATATGACGTCATGCTCCATATATAAACTAGGGGGAGTTGTCCACGGAGGGGCAACCGCTGGTCGGGACTGGATGGGCATCGGTCGGCGGGTGGT
>NW_009199199.1:0-15905 GCF_000690835.1 Fulmarus glacialis | reverse complement strand
GAGGGCCGAGGTACCCGCAGCATGGCGCAAACGGCGCCCTCGGGGTGAGGGGAAAGGCCGCGCTGTACTGGTTTTGCCCAGTCAGATGGCAGATGAGCGTTGGAGCTTATGACTGGCTTCATCCTGCCCGGAGCGCAGTTCCCGAAGACCTGACAGAGGGTTTATCCACATCGATTAGATTTGTGTTTGAACAAGCCATTAGGAGCTGTTCTGCTTACCCAGGGTGTAGCACCTGACAGGACTCTGAGACCTTGCTGGCAGACCTTCAGGCCCTTCGGCGGCGAGAGGGAGCCGGCCAGGCTCTGAGGGAGGGCCGGCTGGTTGCTGCCTCCTCAGAGCCAGGCTTCGGCTCCAGTCCTGCAACTGCCATGTTTCTCCCTCATGAACAAAACAGTTAATTTCTCGACAGCAAAACTTGCCTTAATTTGTTGTGGAGGAATGGTGGGTACTCCCTCAGTCATTAGGTTATTCTCACTAGGTCAGAGCTTTTTTTGTAGCTGTTATGTAGTATCATTTACAGACTCTGGGAGAATGTAGTCATCAGGAATAGATCTCAGGTCTCTCTATTCACTCAGTTATATGTTAGCACAGAAAGAATAGGCTTGATATAGGAATGGTTTGGGTTGGAAGGGATCTTTTAAGGTCATCTAGTCCAACACCCCTGCAGTAAGCACGGACATCTTCAACTAGATCAGGTTGCTCAAAGCCGCGTCCAACCTGATCTTGAATGTTTCCAGGGATGGAGCATCTACCACTTCTCTGCGCAACCTGTTCCACTGTTTCACCACCCTCATTGTAAAAAATTTCTTCCTTATATCTAGTCTAAATCTACCCTCTTTTAGTTTAAAACCATTACCCCTTATCCGGTAGCAACAGGCCCTGCTAAAAAGTTTGTTCCCATCTTATAAGCCCTCTTTAAATACTGAAAGGCTGCAATAAGATCTCCCCGAAGCCTTCTCTTCTCCAGGCTGAATAACCCCAACTCTTTCAGCCTTTCTTCATAGGAGAGACGTTCCATCCCCCTGATCATTTTCATGGCCTTCCTCTGGACCCGCTCCAACAGGTCTATGTCTTTCTTGTGCTTCCATATATGAGCTTGGCTCTTCTATCAGTACCACACTATATTTTTGTATATTTGCCCCTACAAAGCAGAGGATGATACACAGTTAAATTAACCCAGCTCAACATAAAGGAATTTTGTGGGCAGTGAAGGCGGCTGTGGTTATATAGTAGCTTTACTCTGGCATGAGTGAGTGCTACCACTCAACAGGCTGATCTCATACTGTCACCCAGTTGCTTCTGTCTCTCATTGCCTCTCAGCTGAGCACTAAGACAGAGTACGACTTGAGAAGGAAAAAAGATTTCTGCAGCTAAGGCAATGGAGAGAGACACACAAAACCACAAACCCTTTAATTTGCTAGCACTTTGCAAAACATTTGAAGCCCCAGAGGCTCATATATACCAATATTTTCATAAGCTCAGTTGTGTCTTCCACCATGCCATTTGCAGTGTGCCAAGTGAATGAAGCTACTGAGCTATGTTTACTTTTCTCCTCAGTGGTGACAAGGTTGACAACCATCTTGAGCACAAATTTTGTTGGGATGAGAAGAGGTGTGATTCCTCATCGATGCAGCTATGCTGGCAAAAATCTCTACTGTAGTCCAAATAAGGTCTTTGGAAGTCATTAAAACCTGAATTTTACACGTAATCACACAGAACTTTGAAAACATGGTTTCTTTGCCTTCCAGCCTGATTCTTCGCTGCCTTACATTTTCAGAGTCATTGACCCTTTTCCAGCTGGCTGTAGACTCCTATCAAGTCTGAACTGAGTTAGAAAAGTAATTACTTTTATTTTTTTGAGGGGTTAAGAATAGACAGGTGGATCAAGTGAAGAGTCGAATGTTACACTCAGTGTGGTCCTTGCATTCAGATTTTTAACTCTCATTACAATGTGCAGCTTTACGTGCATAGCTGCATCTTTCTCTAGACCTTTATCATGTTTAAGAGGGTTTTATTTGTGTAGGTATAAATAAAGAATTCTTTGTTTAAAAGGTATATGAGGAGAATTTCACCTTGTACGAGCACAACAAAAATATATACAATCACTTCCAAACAAAGCATGAGAAACTGGAAAAAAGAGAGTCCTATTGATAAAAGTGTAGTAGACTTAGCCTTATATTACTTTGCCAACACACCTGTGAATAAACGCTATTGTTACAGACGTGTCCACTGTTATCTTACTATAGTTTTCACATTGCTTTTGTACAGAACGTGTCTGTACAGACAGATGAAATACCTGAGATTAGATTAAATGGAATCTCTGCTCACATAATGAACACTGATACAACTGATATTAGTAGTTTAGTACTTCTAAGGCAGCCAGTATGGGAAGGAAGCATTTGCAGGACCAGATGGCGTAGGGCTACCATACTGCACAGCATTTGCAGGAGAACGGAGAAAATGAAATTAATGGTGTTACTGTGGTTTTTATTTTCTCCAAAATGCCCTCTAGTGATGTTTGAACTTTTAGTAGGCTTATAGTAAAGTTAGCTCATTTTGTTAAAAATAATTTTGCCTTTTGTAAAAGTTTATCTCACTATAAATTAAGCCTTCCTAGTTAATTTTGTGTGTTTCTTATTTCTTTGCCAACCTAATCACATTCTTTCCACACAAAATGAAGAAAAAAGCTTTGTTAACTTCAAAATACTTTTGTTTTAAGTAAGTAGCCATGAAAGCTTTTACTTGTATTAAAACCCAGGATAAAAATGTTCTGTTTTTTTCCAACAAAGTAGCAGTATCTCCTTACTCACACCTAGTAAGATAGTGTTTCATAAAGATTTGTATGTGATGATTTCTGAAATTGTTAACTAGTTAAAATGCAAATAAAATAGTATTCGTATAGCTTGGTTCTAAAAATTATTATTTTTTCCTTGTGTTAAAAATGGGGATACATACCTCATTTGAGTGCATATAACCCCTACTTTTTAAAGTAAAATGCTTTAAAGTAAGGCGAGTAAAGTCTAAAATTGTCTATAAAAATAAATTCATTAGATATTTTAAAATATCTTGAAGTGCCAAAAAAGCTTTCCAGAAATCAGTGATTACACTGCAAACATGCCACAAAGGGGAACTGTTAACAAGTGTGCCTTTGCCAATGGTAGGAAGATTGCCAACATCTAATTGGCTTTAAAGTTTTGTTCTATCAATGGTGTACTGTATCTTAAAAGCAGTAATGCCAACCTTATGATTTAGGCATGAAATGGGACTTCAAAATATCTGACTGATTATGGCAGGAAGGAACTATTTTCTTAAGGAAAACTTGCTAGCCTACTTATTGCTCTTGTGTAAGTAAAGAGTTCATTTTGTACAATACAGCAAAACGAACAGCATAAAAATTATATATGAGAATGACAAGTAGTAAATGTAGAACTGGTATGTATCTGTTTTCATTGGTAGATCTTATAGTGCTTTATGAAAAAGAGTATAAATGTCATTACAAGAACTGATCTTTTAGCTGCCAAACCCATTTAAGTCATTGTTGCTTCGCAAACCTAGGCATACCTTGGAGGCCCCCCCAGTCAGACCAGTCAGTTCAATTGCTTTTTGACAGCTTTCTATACTGGACCTGTGAAATGAGCAGGATTTTAAAAAAATCCCCACTGCTTTTACCCCGGCTCCTCATCCCCATCCTTGCATTACAATTTACATCCCTCTCAGGTATGCCGATATAACTATTGTTAAATGACATCCTTTCACTCATCTGTTTTACAGTCTGCCCCAACAAATGCTTGCACTGGCACACACCGGTCCTCATTCTGTAGGGACTGAATGGGCCAAGCTGGAATGAAGGAGTGGGACAGAATCAGCTCCTAAAGTACTGGCTGTTGGTAACGTAAAACCAAATTCTTGGTCATGGGAAGACTAATGAGGTTCCCAGTATCATGTAACACGTCAGTGACAGAAAAGGGAAAGAAAATGCAACTTTCTTGACTCTCATTATCATATAACCATGTCATACCCATTACCATTATTACCATGTTCATTAAGCCACATTGCCTTGCTATTATTAATGCATAGTTACCATATCATCTTGCTTTGTAGACTGCTGCTGGCACATTTCTGCAGGATCTGAGAAATGAGGAGAAAAAGATACAGCGCCTTTATACTGCATGGTCCTGTATCCCTGTATCCCAGCTTGTTAGATCATCAAAAACTTGTGTATATCGTTACCCAATGAACGCTTAGTGACATTGTAAATCTAAAGCTTGGTGTTTAAGTGACTGAGACTTATTTTCTTATGCTGTGTAGACCTTAAGTGTGGTGGTCCTTAACATTTGTGACGTTGTAACATGCATGTTAAAACACGAGAACTTGCCAGAGCACTCGTAATACAGAAAGCAGCTACAGTACATCAATAGGTAGGTAGTTTTCTACCTGTTAGTACATTGTGCCTGCTAAGTTCCAGGATATGTAAAGAAACATAACCAAACATGTCAATAACTCTTTTTATTCTTGGTGCTGAAAATGTGGCCATCTTCATTTGCTTTAAAGGTCTCATACAAAAAGACAAAACAAAGAATTAAAAATTCCCCTACAAATACAGAATATTTATAGTATATTTTTGTCAATTTGCATTTTCTTAGCTTAATAAGGAACCTCTGAAAGCAAAGGGAAATAGCCGCACTATGTCATATTATGCTAAGGATATTTAGATTCACTTCTAGAGCCTGCCCCTGACTTTAACTCTACTGATGCGGAATAATTACATTTGATCAGGTTTTTTTAAATTTTCCATTACTTTAGGGAAATTTCCTTTTCAGGACATGGAGTTTTATAGTCTGGGTTGATAACTAAGCACAATTTTCACTGAATTTAGCAAGAATTACAGGCATACAACACCTATAAAATGGGACCCTCATTGCAGAGTGATATTTAAATTTGACATTAACACTACTTAGTGTAGCCAAAAGAAACTACAGTGGATGCAAAGCATATTTGAGACTTGATTCAAAATGAATTGGCAGCCAAGCCTCCTTGGCTGTTTTATTCCTCCTCCTAACCTTTCATCTTGCATTTGTTGCATTTACCTCTCTACATTGGAGAGTTTTCATAATGTTTGTAAAGTGCAATAGAAGTGCAGTGAAGCTGCTCAGGAATCCCTGAGCTGCAAATAGTTGGAGCTGGGAGAGCATTCCAGAGAAATATCCCTGCATATTTCCTCTCTGACTGGTCACTGCTGGAGACAGACTGGGCTAGACGGACCTTGAGTCCAACATAATATGACATTCCTCATGCTTGTAAATATTTGAGTTGGGATTCTCAGGGCAGCATTCATTTCCCAGCTGTGTGCACTTCACTAGATAACTAACTGGAATGTATGAGCAGCAATGCAAGTGGTTATTTTTGCCTACAGAAAAAAAAACTTGTGTAATCTGAACTGCTTTATTTCTTGCTGAATCGTATGATATATTCTGCAGCAGTATGTAACTTAGTAATCAACCATGAACTGAATACGTGTGATATTCTGAATATTGCATATACTTAAGGGGAAGCAAATTCCAGGCTTCTGTGGAAATGTAGTGCCCTGGGGGAACATAGAAACTTTGTTTTGGTATGAATACGTACTGTCTGTTTTGTCAGAAGCATTTGTACTGTAGTTTGGAAAGTGGTCACATCTCACTGGGACATCAGGTGAATGTTAGAAAGGGCAGGTTACCGCAGGGTACCAGTACATATGTATTTGTACTAATTGATACCAATTTCATTTAAGCACTAGAGTTTTTGCCCTCTTTTTAGCCCTGATAAATCCCATTAAGATGTTTAGACTAGACTGTGCTGACTGTAGCTGAAAAGATTTAAGTACCTATTTCCCAGAAGAATTCAATCATCTGCTTCAAGTTCTCTTCAAAATCCCACCCAAGTCAAATGCAATAGAGATACTTAATCTAGGTTAATTTCACTGGAAAATGCTGTGGAGAGCAAGTCCTTTTAATCACAGCATCTTGCTAAATGGAATGTGTTGCAGTTCTGGTTATGAGCAAATTCAATCACTACTATCTTTTATAAATAAGTAGGATGTTTTACGTGGGTGACTGCATATAGGTTGTACCATGAACAATATAGAGCTGTTCCATTTGGAGAACTGACACAAAAAATTCAAAGTGTAAGGACCTGTGTAGCATCTCATAGCAATTTGGGGTTGGTTTCATTTTTGTGTTTTAGCTGAAAAATATGTTTCAGTTTATTTTAATGGATTTAGAATCTGTCAATGTCATAGAAATGCAAAGAGGAGGATTACTTTGGTTCAGATTTAGATGAACAGCTTTTGCAAAAGCAGCTGAAGAAGGAAACAAATTCCAAAAGAAATATTGCTACATATGATAAATATTTGGTATCAGTCATGGTCATTTTATTTTGACTTCTACCTGCAATGCGTTACATATAGAACATACTGATTGGTGTGGGAATTACACAAAACAGTCACTCAATGCCCTTCTGCCAGTTACGGGGTACTGACATAGGAAAAGAAAATTAACATGGTAGGGCAACATGGAAAAGCAATGTGGAAAGGCTACATGGTAAGCTGATCTCAAACTTATGGGGCCCGAGTAAGGATGAGGTGATTGTTGCCCAGGAAAAGATGCATGCATATAAAACACAGAAAAAATAGTTACATTTTTTTCAACCAACATACGTACATCAGTCTAAAAGCATCAACCTCACATCTCATAAAATCCTGAACTAACCTCCTTATGAGATAGAGAGAGGAATCCTAGCACTAACTCAGTCCTTGGGTTTTCCTACACAAAAGAGTAAAGCACATTGCTTCAGAAACATTTTCTTTGTGTGGCATGTTCCTGAGCATGTCTTGGCTTTGCCAAAATGGGAGGTGATCTTGCTCCTATTGACATTCTCAGGAATTTTTTCCTGATTTTAGAGGAAGCAACATAAGGTCCCCAGAGGAGTAAGGTGTAATAGGGGAAATTCCTCATCACTGGCTTGCTAGAAGAATTAGTACCCAGGAACATAACCTACTGCAGATCAAGACGGCAATTAATTAACTTTTGACAAAGAGACACTGTTATTTAAGTAATATAATTCAACACAAAAGAAAAGTATTTTCTATACTTGGTTGCAAAATTTGGACCCAATTTTGTATGTTTTGTCCATGCAATTAATAATAAATTTAATTCCTTTGGAATTTTAGCTATATAGAGGATATAGGAAACATCAACGTTATGTGCAAAAGAACAGAGAAGACTTTTACAAGAATAGCATACAAATCAATGTGGATCAACATATCTCCTCTATTCCACACAAAGAGAAAACTACTGCCATTATTGTGGTCCTGTATTGTCTATATTACCTGCATCACCTAGACTGTCTGTCCGTTGAAAGATTTTTGAAAGGAATTTGTAATAAAAAGATTTTGAATGTATACCGACATGAGGCAATTAATTGCAGAATCTTTATTTTAACAAATCTCCATTCTGCCATACTGAAAATTTAAGATGACTACACTTTATGTAACATTTAAGAGTTCTAAATACAAACCATGCATTTAGTTTAAGTCTAGCACTATAATTTCAGCATGTAGCATGCATACCTATGGAATAGCTTATTATTAATTTTGTTTTAAATCTATGTTATAAATTAATGCATTTCCGTAATGCAGACTGTTTTCATAGGTTACTTTTAAGTAACACCACTTAAGAAAAGTAATAGTCACTTGCAGTGAAAAATTGCAGAAGAAACTATCAGATAACAATACTTTTTAGAAGGAATATGCTGCTTATTCATAAAAAACGATCCACGCTTCATCTGTGCTAATTGTGATCTGCTCTAGTAGAGCAAAGTCACTAGGGTGTTGGTCACCAAAACAATAGGATCATTTGGTAAAGATCAGCATTATAGTGTCAGAGCTCTACCAAAAAAAAAAAAAACGGAAAAAAAAAGGAGAGATGCAATAATTTGCTTTCCTAAAATAAGAAAAGGCAAACCTTTTGTTAATGTACAACTTACTGAAGTTTAAAAAGGAATTTGATTTTTGTTGTCTCAGCTGGGAGATAAATTAAGAGCATACATTACACAGAGAGATGTTGATTACACTAGAAGTAACCAGTTAAATCTAGTTTAGAAATATATTTAAGAGTCTCCTCTTAAAACACACAGTACTAAACTAAAACTTGGCTGTGATTTAAAACCTACTACTATTACTACTACAACTACTACTAAATATCGTAATAATAATAATAACAATAATATCATCACTAATAACAAATTAATTTACTGTGGGCACCTTGCATATAACTAAATATAATTGAAATGCAATTCTGGTCTGTTGTGCCTGCCTTTTGATGTCTGACAACTTCTAGGAAAAGATACACAAGAAAAACCATGACAAGCTTCCAAAATCCAGAGTTGTTGATTTAGGAAAACCAGAGTTTTCTGAGTCAGACTTCCTCATTATTATTATTTCTGTAAAAATGACATAGTATGTCTGCTCATGTACACAAACTGAAGCTTTGATTTACAAATAAGATGGAATAAAAAATATTTTCCATGACTGATTTGTTTGAAAGAAAAATACTTTTTGAATGTTTTTTTTTTTCCCCCCAGTAACACATTATCTTCACTGAACATGAAATCAAACTTTGGTTTGTTACTATTAAAAATGAACATAAATATATCATTATCACTAGAGTAATATAATCCGATTATCATTTTGTTAGATAAGCAGTGACAATGTTGTGTTTGTAATAGCCTCTACAGATACAGTAAATCTTGCAGGGGAATGTCAGCCTGGTCCAAGACAGATTAAATGTAGAGAACTGGAATATAGTTCCCAGTAAACAAACACTTTGAGGTCAGCAGGTCGTACTTGCTCAGCTGTTCTTCATAAGTCCTATTGGAAATAACTTTCATACCATCACTGAGTATATTTCGTGCTACCTAATAATACCGAGGGCCAAGTACAGTTGTGATACGGAAGATTTCTAAGTGAAATATTGAGTGTAAAATGATCAAAAAGCAATATGTAAATGGCAAATCAGGATGATGTTAGACATCCAATGGGTGCAATTCCTAAGATCTGCTCTTTTGTGGGGAAAAAATTAATCCCACTTGGAAGCTTGTGCAAATTCCCATTGACGAATGAGCTGATTTGGCCCTGGCAACCCTGTAATTAATACAACAAAAACTAAGGCTAACTGTACTTGAATTTAGAAGAGGACTAGGAAGAATATTCAGCCAATGAACTCTCCCCTTGGCTAATTGCAGCAGAATGGGGACTGCAACTCAACAAAGGTCTGGGAAGGAGGGAGAGAACTATAGAGTGAATTTGCTTTTGGCATCTCTTCTAATAGCAAGAAAAATGCTTGGATTCTGGGAATGCTAAAATAAACATATATATATATCAATGTGCGATTTATTATGGGTAAAGTTCTCAAAAACTGTTAAGATAACGTGGTGTTTTTCAGACTCATACACCTCTATCACCCAATTTTAAGGAAAAGCTGCACTACTTACAGGCAATATTAGTTACAGATACTGTTGACAAGCTCAGTCAGGTCTCAGTGGTAACATTTAAGCAGGCAGTTTCTAAAGCCTTAAAAGGCCTCCTTCAGCACAAACACGGTATATTCAAAATATGCAGAGATACAGACCAAATGCTGCCCACTGACATATCCCAGTAAAGAAAATTGAAATACACGCTGTAAAAACAGATTCTGACCATGGTGTTTGTGTACAAAACACTTGTCACAGGCCCAACAGATCCTTTGTCATGCAGTGAACTAAAGCCGTATGTCATGGCTGTGACATTACTGTGTTTTTAAAAGAGTAAGAGTTGTTACCCATATTAATAATGTAAATTATATTTTGATTGAAAGATTCCAGTTCCAAAACACAACAACACGCAACCACACTTTGGACAATATTGCTAACTTTGCTATATTATAATGTAAAGTATTTATTAGCAAAAGGAAGAGCCACTTATTAAATATGTTTCTTTTTGTAGAAAGTTGTGGAAATGTAAGCACAGCAGTATTCTGCCTTTTAAAAATATTCCTTATACAAGGAAACTAATTTGTGAAATAAGAAAAGGTATGAAAGTTTTAAAAAAGAAGATAGCTTATGTGTGGTAAAAATATAGTTTGCATTTCTAAGTGGTGCTGATCAGATAAAATCAGAAAGACTGCATTACTTTCTGTGTGCAAATTTGCACAGCAAATCCAACATTCTGCTCTGTACAATGTTAATGGACACAATAGAATAAAATATAATCAGAACGATGAATTAAAGACAAATTTTAATTTTAGCACTGCGCTTCCTAGTAATTGCTTTGTACGTAATGTATGTAACCATCTGGTTATTATTTTTGCGTAGAATTTAAGAACTCATAATGTAGGAATTTCAGAACTCCAGCAGTAGGAGAAGGTGAGAGCCTCGACTCAAGATCTGTTGACTATGAAGTTTTCCATACAAATAGCAACACAGGAGGTTTAAACCCCTCTCCAAGCTGAATGTGGGGCTATGGGGAAAAGCAGCGTGAGTCACTCTCTGTCTGAAGTCCCAGGGCAGGCACAACCTGTCACAAGTGCACTGCGTGACCTGACAGCCCTTCTCCTCCGTGCTGAGTCAAGCGTGAGCATGAACTCCTGCATCAGTCGGGTGGTACTGGCCTCAGCAGGGAGTCGTGGAGCAGCACCCGGTTCCAGCACATGATGCAACAGATGCAGCTGCTCAGGGAGCCAAGGAGTGAGAAAAACTAGTAAAGCGGTGGAGACACAAGGACTGCTAGAGCCAGCATAAGGGAGCAGGAGACAGCATTAGGATGAGGACTCAGACATCTTTAGATCCTTTGAGAAAAATGTATACCATTATGAGAAAATAGGAAAGCTGCCAAGCTTCTTGCAGATACAGTATACAGACACTTCTGTGCTCTGTCAGCGGTGGCAGCCAGGGGGCTGGAGGGGGACCCAGAAGGGGATACAAGAAGCACGCTGTAGGTAGCCGTGGAAAGTGTCTTTCTACTTTCAGTCCCTCCGGGTAAAGCGCTGTGCCCTGAGGTACAAGAACTTTGAAATCTCATTGCTTGCTTGTTTCTTTCCTGCCACATGCAGTTTTCCTGCCTCTGAAAACAAAATGTTGGTCATTTGGGAGCTTTCTATTACTTTCAGATAGCAAAGATAAAAGGCTGGCAGAAGCAGTAAATGTACCAAAGCATACAAAACAAAGGTATTTACCTGTTCTATATCTGCTAAGATTTAAGTGACACCTACTCAGTGGTCATTTACATGCAGTTCTGTGCATGCCAGTAAGAGGTATGCTAGAAGGAAAAAAAACCCTTGCAAACATCATAAATAAGAAATGAAACACTCCCCCAGACCTGGGTCTCCAGTGCACATATATTAATTACACACCAGAGAGTAAAGCCTCAGTATGTGCAAGTATTTAATTCATTATTTGCATGTATTAAAAACATTCCTTTTCACTTTAACAATACAGTAACCCAACAGTGAAATAACAGCAATTCAAATGTGGTCATTTACAGACATGTGGTTTCTTGTGCCCATTGTACAGTGCAGCGCTGCCAAGTCTCACACCTTAGGAGTAAGCTCTTGCTCTCTCCTCTCTCTGTCACACGTACATGCACACACATTCAAAATTTACATGTCTGCTCTCACCTATACTCTTTTGGGAAAACCCACAAATTTCATCAATGTCACTCATACAGATTTAAAAATCCTGGCAGCTTTTGAATAGCTTTTCTTCATCAGCTGCAATTAAGTGTTGGAAAAGAAATCCAAAATGTACAGAGAGACTCTTTCTCTTTAATAGGAAATGTTAGCAATAGTATGTGATTTCTAATATGTTCCAAAGTTTTGCCACGCCATCTTACTGGAAGGCAAAGTCTGCATGCCCTGTGATTAGATTTCCTTAAATGCTGGGCAATTCAGTGTTGTCAGCCATAATATAAAACATTATTTATAACTATTTAACTGTTTTAAGAGTATAGTTAATAGCTTTCTGTAACATGATCTTAAAGAAGTTGATTAAGTGTGCTTTACAACGTGACCAGAAAGAGCTTCCGATTAGTGACATCGAGATATATATATTTTACATCTCACATGGCCCATACTTATAAAAGTCGGGAGTGTTGAAATAGGAGTCAAACCAAAACGAAATCAAATCATTAGAACCGAAGCGTTTCCTTACCACACTTCATCAATATCATCATGTCACGCCAATAGACTGAGTATCTACAACATAAAGTACCTTTCTCTGGTAATAAAAACTGGAAATATATAATGTTTCTGTCACTCATACAAAGCAAAGATGGGCCTCAGGGGAAGAATTCAGGGCTGGATCCAAAACTCATCATGGCTTTGGTTCAGGCTGTAACACAGAAAGTAAACAGAAAAAATGTTAGGCTCTGGATCTGAACAAAAGTTCAAATATACCCAAAGTTAAACAGATGTGATGGGGACCCATTTCTAATTTCAAGGCTATAAATTGCTACAGGAGCTCAGAGGTTTAAAAAGATAGTGTAGTTATGAAAATACTAAATGTTTTCCAAACATGCTCAACTCTGTTCCCCGAGAGTCCGTAATTGCCCCACACTTCCTTTGGCAATGCTGGTTAGCTGCTTACAGTTTTTATTCCTCGTTCATCTTGTGCCTGAAGAGGGACTAGTCTCATCCTGGCAAAGAAAGTCTCCGTATAATTACAAAGCAGAGGGATTTTTATGTCCCAGACTGAATTTCAAACTTCTTTTGAATCTGGTAATGTTCAAATCCAGTTACTGCATTCCCATACATTTTTACCTTATTTAATATTTTGATCAAAACCACAATCTTAATTTGCCATTGTATATTAGTCCTCATATTTATCCACTTAAGAAATTGAGTCACTAAGAAAAGGGTTCTGCCAGCTTTTTATTTCCAAATAAATATCCTGATGAAATATTTTTCACCAACAAAATGAGACATATATTCTTTGGGAATTGTACATATAGACACAAAAAGAGAGAGAACTGATTTTTTTCAGCCTTAAGAAGAGAAGGCCACAGGGAGACCCTATGGCTATCTACAGCCAGCTAAGCAGAGGGTGTAGAAAAGATGGAACCAAACCCTTTTCAGAGGTGCGCAGTGAAAGGACAAGAGGCAAGAGACAAAACTGGAACGTGGGAAATTTCAATTTGAAATAAAGAAACTTTTACAACGAGTGTTTTCAACCACTGGAGGAGGTCCTCTAAATGACAGTGGACTCTCAGTCCTTGGAGACATTCAAAACGTGGCCAGGCAAGGCCCTGAGCAACATGCTCTGGAGGTCCCTTCCAATCTCCATAGTTCTGATTCTATGACATATATAGGGAGAATTCCATCAAAAAGATACTTGACGTTCACCATTTTTTTCTTAAAAAACACCCAAATATTGGCTAAACACTGATTCTACATGCTTAGAGTACCATCCTGGTATGCATGAAAAGTATACCATTTGTTGTAAAATACTGACTTGAATGGAAATGATTTCCTATTACTGAAATCAGTGGGGTTGGAAAGGTGAAAATCAAGTCAGAAGGAGATGGGATTATTGCTATCATACCTGTAATAAGCTTTTCTAATTGAATTATTGCATTAGTGTTAGAGAGTCTCACAAGACTAGGGATTCACTAGAAATGCTGATCAAACTTCTTTTTTATTTTACAATTTTAAATATTTTGCGGAGAATGTAGGCAAAAACAGAAAAATAGTGGGTTTTTTTTTTACTCAAGAGCAAGTTTTCCAAAAGATTTGTATCACATGGATGAATTTCAGGACATAGTATCTCATGATCCCTGCCTAGAAAATTCAGACTGGTTAAGGCACTCGACCATTAATTCTTGAGCAAGTGCAAGTTTCACCAGTTCCAGTCACGTTTTTCTTGATCCAAATCTTTGTTTGTACCAGTACAAGCATATTAATTGTTGAACCTGGGATCACAGTGCACAACTTGTCCATTTGGGTCAAGTCCTTTTTTCTTAAAGGGGCAATAAAAAAGTCAGAAAAGGTTCTGCACCGTCTTTCTATAGAATAGCTGTAAATTCTAGAGGGATAAGATTGGCATCTAAACTTAGGATACAAATACACACGAGAACACTTATTAAATCATACATTTATTTCAGTAAGAAATGTTCTTAATTTGAATAATTGAAGAAATATTTTTGTATTTTATATATATTATAACGACTATATATATGTGGTTAAGATATAGAGTTTAAAAATATTTTTTTCCTGAAAATTGTGAATATAAGTACACGAAAAGATTATTTTTTATTTATTTGACCTAATATTTACACTGTACATGTGACAACCGACATATGTAGTTTGTTTTACCTCTTACATATGCATTTAGCAATAGGAATAATACCTTAATACTGGATTGTGACTAAACCATAACTAACTCTTTTGACTGAATGAACAGTTATGAACTGAGCACAGAAATACCTCAAGTTTCTTAAAAAACTCAGAATTGGGGATAATTTTTTTTTTAATTAGGAAACAGAGTTTTTTCCAAGCATTCACTGTAAAAATTATGTTAGCTGTCAAAGAACATCTTTATTTCAAACTTCCCATTATATTCCCATAAACCAGCGTTATAATGGTGTTAAATGAAAGCAAAACTACTTAGTCTCAAAGAAAGCAAAACTGTTAGTCTCACCAACATTGATACTCCCCAGCTAGTGACTATAAACCTGAAGTTCTTCCCAAGCCCACATGAGAACAGCGTCTTGTGACTGTTAGGACAGCCCTTTATCAGGTCATACAGAGCAAAGAGCAGTGAGGGGAAAAAATGGAGGACAGAGATAAGAAGAAATAGCTCTCCCAACCTCCTTAGAAGTATTTATTGCTTTTCTGATTAACGGACCAGTTTCATTTTCATTACAAAAATTGATCTGATATTAAAGGAGAGAGTGCTGCACATACGCTTCTTCTGTCTTCTGAAACGATCTATTAGTGCAATGCAGGGAATTTATTGCTTTCCAGGGAAAATGGAATATATGGGTGATATAAGTGATTACTGTGTATACAAGTCAAAGGATTACTTAGTAACCTGTGACACACCTGAAGACATAAGATTGTTTTCAGAAACAACAAGCGCAAAACAGAAGAAGTAAAATGAATAACCTTGATTACTTAAAAGGGCAGTTTCTATGCTCCAGCTTAGTTTCATTTCTGTTAGGACTGACCATGAAAAAGCTGGTGAACTTGTCAAAAACCTAAGTCAATAATTCTAATAATTAATTCTATAATATTCTATATAATAATATTAATTCTAATAATAATATTATGTCTCTCCACATAGCCTGTTTGTTGAGAATACATATTAAAACATGTAAGAAACAGTAGTAGAGCAAAGAGGTAAAGGTGAGCTTGAAGACAATTTGTGATAGCAACCAACGTTGGGCGTACTGGGAGAAGTCCTGCATAGCAATGATGGTTACTCAGCCCCGTTACTCTGGTAAATGATCTATGACTTGATTTTGGATGAAAATCAAATAGAGTCAGTGTTATTTATGAGGTAACGCACTTTCATGGAGATCCGCCAATGTACGCAAGCATTGAAGCATTTACAGCCAGTCTTCTCTCACCCCTCCGTCGGCTTGGGAAGACCTGCAAAGGCTGGGACGTTAATGGTGGCGACTTACGAGGGGGAAGTACGCCTGTGTTTTGGAAGTGGGACAGAGGAGGAGATGATTAAATTAGGGTATGCGAGTATTACAGAGGTAATGTGAGTATTATAATGTTGTAATAACGAACATGAAGGGAGGGAGCCGTGGCAGGGGGCAGGTGCACTTTATGGAGGTAACAGCAGCTGCACGGCCCTGCACACGCTGACAACACAGCCCCGGCCCAGCCCTC
>NW_009199198.1:398-681 GCF_000690835.1 Fulmarus glacialis | reverse complement strand
TTTTCTACCCCATCCTGCAGCTAGCAGAGGGAAGCTGGGAACTGCCGGGGAAGGAGAGGGGGGATCCCTGGGGCTGGGCCCAGCCACATTCCTGCATGAGCCACCCCCCCGTGGCACCCAGGGCTGCACTGCCGGGAGAAGGGTGCACAATCCCATGCAGCTGCCTTGGGGGCAGAAATGGGTTTGCCGGCTCCATGCAGAGCCCTGTTTTGGTTTGATGGTGAATGGAGGGTCCTGGTGGAGCTGGTTCCCAGAGCAGGGACAGGGGATGGCCTCAGAATTT
>NW_009199198.1:0-232 GCF_000690835.1 Fulmarus glacialis | reverse complement strand
CCCCCCGCTAATCCTGCCCTGACAGAGCAATAATCTCTCCCTCTTAGCCTCATCAGAGCCCAAACCCTGCAACAATTCCACTGCTCTGCAGCTTTGCAGAGGGCCACAGGTGGCAAGCACTGGGGGTGGGGATCCTGCAGGAGCCCTGCGGGAGATGCTGGTGTTCCACGGGCAGCACGTCACTGTCGCCGGCAGCCTGCTCCAGCCCCAGCGCAGCACACACCCCCACCTT
>NW_009199197.1:43576-48540 GCF_000690835.1 Fulmarus glacialis | reverse complement strand
AAGCTGGAGCTGCTCCCCGAGGGGTTGTTCCCCAGGCCCGCGGGCAGCAGCCTCTCCCGCTGGGCAGTCCGAACAGCAGCGTGCAGCAGGGCGTTGCACTGGTAGGATGCGTCAGAGATGCTCGGAGCATCGCAGTAGCTCCCATCTTTCGGTCGTGTCATGGGAGTGGTTGCGGCCCGTGGCGTCTTCCACAGACGTGTGCATCAGGAGCTCTGCGTCGGAGTAGTGCAGATGTTGATAAAGCTCCGAGGCTTTCCAGGCAGGGGTGACAGAGGAGGTGCCTCACAAGGACAGAGGCGCTGCTGCAGTAGGGCCTCAGCGGGGTGCGAGACTCACAGCTGTAGCAGGCCGTTTCCCGGGAGGTTGTGGTTCCGGCAGGCAGTGTCTCTGTTGGCATCTGCAGCGGTGGTGGGGCGTGAAGGCTTGCACCGCAGGCGGCGTCCCCCGCGGATGCTGCAGGGACACAGATGTGCTGCAGGTCCCAGAAGTGTTTGTGCTGGAGGGGCAAAGGGGGACAGGAGTGCAATCGCTTCAATGTCATGCATGTTACTCATACAAAATACACTCTTATCTAGGAAAAAGCCAGAGTGTTTTTAAGGTCTTGGGGGGATTTATTGGTCTGCTAAAACGGAAGGAGAGGGGGGAGCAGAAGCATGAGGCGAGTGGAGAAGCTGATAAAGACCAAGAGATGAGGAGAATCACAAGTGTTGCAGGATTTGGTCTCTGTAACACTGGAAACCCAGAACTGGGAACTAGCTGTGTATCATTTGCAGCTCTGAAAATGAGAGGATGTTCTGGGCTGGAGTGTAATGCAGGGGGATGGGATTTAACGGCAGCGTGGCAGCAGGTGTATGCTGCTTCTATATCTGTTTCTCTCTCTCTTCGTATGTTTTCAGAAATGTTTGTAAACTTACGTGATCTTTTTCTCTCTCCAGTAGTATTCACAATTAGGGTTCCCAGTATTGCTAATTATGGTCTCCAAAAACTCTAAGAAGAAAATAATGAGTTTGCAAAGTGAAGGACCTCATGCTTAGGGCCTACCGACATTTATTCTGCCTTCTTGTTTGGCCATGTTATAACACAGTCTCTAGCTACATTATATTATCATCTGTAGTGCATAGGAGGGACTGTGCTTCTGAATGAATTGAATTTATATTTAAACTGTTCTCTGCAAAACACCCTTCCTATTTTGTAGCTTAAATTCCAAGGCAAGTAGTAAATGCAGCAGAGGATTTTGGTATGCCTCTGTGGTTGAGGTGGTTGGATTATCTCTGCTGTCAGGTGGTGGCTATTGTCCTCGTCCAAACCCCCTACCAGGTGATGGCTGCTGAGATGCCATGAGCTGTGACACCTGTCCTTCATTTGCTGTGGTTCTGAGCTCTGCAGCTCTCTGGTCCTCTTGGAGAGCCCAGCCCCTTGGACTTAGTACCTAAAAAACTTACTACGTTTAACGTTCACCTGTCTGATTTCCTCCGGGTAAAACAACACAGCATGTGACCTTCCGAGTGTAAACTGAAGACAAGGCAAGTGTGTAGGACTCTCGTTTGTCTGCGCGCATGTGGATATTAACTTTGTTTATGTACATACATACATGAAAAATGTATTTGTGCTCAAGGTGAACTGTTGCTAATTGAGCCAGTACCTGACATGTGCTATATAAGCAATAAAGTGTGTATATGCATCAAATGAGCAGCTGAGCCCTTAGTCATGAAGGTAATTCTCATTGCCACATATCAGTGTACAGTCTGCTTGGGGGCTGAGAAAGAAGTCAGTTGTGTTGGAGAGCCCTAATGCAAATTGCCCAAGCCTTGCAAGTGGTGCATGAAAATTTCCTCGGTAGTCAGGCTGGCTTTAGTGAAAGTGGTCTGGTACAAATGACTGAGCTTTAATGGTTCGCACTAGGCATAGGCGAAGACCAGTGTTCGTAAAGACAGCGAAACTTGCGTAGGGCCTCTAGGTAGTGCTAATTCTGGTGCCTACTGTTGCGAGGTAAGCCTTTTTGCCTGCTGATTTGGACAGTGCATTTAACCCAACAGGCTTGGGCATTTTCTTAAATACTGCAGCAGAATGCCCGCAGGGATTGTCTTCCGTATGGGAGTCTGCAGGACTGGTCCCCCCTCCCTTTGCTTCGTTTCAAGCTGTATACCACCAATTGTATGTGAGCTTGTGATAGAAGGGCAGAGTGTTTTGGTAAGGAAGCAGATTTAACTCTGAGTTTCTTATTATAGAATACAACAGGGAGGGGAGAGAGACACTTGTTTAAAAACTGGAAAGTATCTTAGCTTTTTGTTGTACCCTTTAATCTTCTTATTTTATTTAAAACCACTTCAACAGCTGCAGCTCCTGTTTAATTTGGAGAACAAAATCCTAGCAGTTCAACTGTCTGGGGATACTTGAGGCCACAAGTGGAAGGGAAACCCACACTGAGGGCAAGTCCTTTCTTCTTCTAAATGCACAACGTATTGTGTGGGTTATTTTTAGTGCTGTAATCTCACTGAGTGCTGCTGAGAGAAACTGTGCCAGGCAGGCTGGCAGGCTTTGAAGAGCTTGAGAAATGGGATTTCCTGTTCCACAGGCTCAGAACTGACTCTTGCTATTGTCAGGAGCTATTATCGCCTTCTCGCAGCCAAAGCAGATAACACAGCTTCAAGGTCAGGGAAGACACAAGCTTTCATCAACAGCATTAGCAGAAGGAAGAGTTTGCTTGGAACAATGTTTCTGTAGCTGGTGTAGTCAGGGACCTCTGCCTGGGCAGAGGGTCTCCACGTGGATCACAGAGCCACACAACAGTTGAGGTTGGAAGGGACTCTGGATTGCTGCTCAAAACAGGTTGCTCACTGCTCTGTCCAGTTGGGTTCTCAGTGTCGCCGAGGTGGACGCTGCACAACCTCTCCGGACAGCCTGTTCCGGAGCTGAAACAGCTGCTGAGGGGAGGAGAGAAATTTATGTCTCTGCTCCTCAGCTTCACACCAATCTGCTCTTTGTTGTGGCCCTTGTGCTTCTGCTGAGCGTTATCTCTTGCGTGGACACACCTGGGACTGGAAGGCAGTACTGGTCCAGCCCTGGTAGTGTGGCACGTTTCTCTCCATGCTGTCCAGAATAGAAGGAAAACAGGTTGGTCTAGGGAAGCAGCAGGCCTTGGTATAGGAAGCACCTTCCAGCTAGAACTGTCGGAGAAAGAAGCTGTGTTTACAGTAAAGTCTCATATACTCTTGAAAAGTATTCGGATTGAGACAGTGCCTTCAAATTGCAGTGTCTGTTCTGGATAGTTCCTCCACGGGACGTTCTTGTTCTTAAAGTAAAATTGGGTTTCAGAATGGATGAAACTAAGCTGAAACAAGGCACTCCTGGCTCTAGCAGGATGTGCACACTGGAGTTACCTGGAATTAGATTCCAGTATTACGCTGTTCATGACAATTGGCTCGGTCAAGTCTTGTTATTTATATAAATAGTACAGTGGAATAGTGATTTCTCTCCTGTCTGAAGCAAATTACTTCCATGGTTCTGATACAGTTTATTGAATCATGCTGCTCACAATTAGGTGCAAGAATGCATCAGGGAGTGTATTGGAGCTACATATGTTAGGGATGCTTTGAGGATATGTGAAAAGCCATTTTTAGGACTGTATTACAGATGGAGTCCTGACTGAGACCTCACATCACTTTATGGGAGCGCTCATGAGCTCCAATTCATATAGGTTTGCTGATCTATACTCTTGAGCATAAATGTGGAGTAGGAAGTTGTTTCTCTCTGCCCAAGAGCCTTCAGTTTTAGCACTGAGTTGCACAATGAGAGCAGAAACGGGCATGGACTAGGTAGAGGTTGCGTTTACAGAAAAACTTAAAAAAAAAAGAAAAAAAAAAAAAGAAAAAAAAGCCTTGTGACTACAATCTGGTCCCTATCTACTCAGCTTTAGGCCAGTGTTTTGATGGGCTGTGATACCTTTCTGCAGCAGGGCCTCTGTGTAGGATGGTGAAAAGAGGGTTGGGCTGGGACTGCAATGTGTCCTGGCTTTAGCTTTCGCCTGTTGTCTGGCAGTGGGCAGCTCCCCTTTCTTACCATTGCAGAGATGAAGAAGCTGAGGAAGGCAGCAGCACCTCCTTTGCAAAGAGCTTTGAGGATCACTGTTAGAAGTGTGGTATAAGCAGTAGGTAATTTTGTTATTCCTGTTTTACTGCAGTTGAGGAAAAGAAACTGGGCATTGAACGGGAAGCTGAGGTTTTGTCTGAAACACGGCAAGTTTGTCATGGCTCCCTGAAGTTGCTGGCTCCTGGTAGAGACATCTCGATGTGAGCTATTCAGATGCTGTTGTACCGCATGTGAGAGTTGGGCACATTCTTTGCTTGCACCCAGATAGCTCAGAAATGTCTTTGGAGTGACCCTTGGAGGGGAGATCTGTACCCAGCACAGGGGTCTGTGGCACGTGGTGCGGCTTGGTAGTGTCCTGGTCTTAAATTTCTGAAGTTTATTCTCCTATAGGGAATCCAAATGTAGATTCAAATAACAATTAACCTTAACCATTCAATTAACCTTAACCATTCAGTGTGAAGGTGTTTATTTGCCAGATACTTGGATGGCACAGCGGTGACGGCTTTGCAGAGGGGATGACAGAAATCTTAATTGGGCTAGATAAGAGCAGTAAGGGATGCCTCTTGCTCTGGTGAGGTTGTAACTGAGAGCAGGTATTAGAGAGAGAGCACAACTCTCTCCCCTTCTCTGCCCCTTGCCTTGTGTTGCATTCAGTGTGAAGGTGTTTATTTGCCAGATACTTGGATGGCACAGCGGTGACGGCTTTGCAGAGGGGATGACAGAAATCTTAATTGGGCTAGATAAGAGCAGTAAGGGATGCCTCTTGCTCTGGTGAGGTTGTAACTGAGAGCAGGTATTAGAGAGAGAGCACAACTCTCTCCCCTTCTCTGCCCCTTGCCTTGTGTTGAATGTATAACCGGGTAAGTGGGGGGGGG
>NW_009199197.1:0-43227 GCF_000690835.1 Fulmarus glacialis | reverse complement strand
TCTGTTTGCTGCTCCGTTAGGTTCCCTGTGCATCTTTTTCTTCTGCAACGGTGTTTTTCACCCGAGAAGTTGCAGATCCGTTCCTGTCCCCTGCGCTGGGAGGGGTGACCTGTGGAGGCTGCCAGCCGACAGCGGGGCGCATGGCAGCACGCGTGGGGCAGCGCTCCTGGGGCGGGCTTGCTGCGCTCGTGCGCAGCGTGCGGGCAGTCACCCCTTTGGGAAGCCAGGTTCTTCGGTTCTGGTTATGCCAGTGCCCCGCTTAGCGTGTGTTTTGCTTACCAGGGTAACTCTGCTCTGTACATTGATATTAACGTGACACAGGTGACTTTCCGGCACAAGATTATGTTATTCACCCACACACCCCCCTGATTTTTCCTCAGCTATTATACTGCATTTTATCTGCTTTCCCTGATTCTCTGCTTTTCCTGATTATTATTCATTTACAAATAATGACTCAGCAGTTGCTGACTGGGTAAATGCTGTCCTCCGCATCTTGACCAGGCATGCATTAGTGAGACGTCACCTGGTTTGACAGCAAGAGAAGGAAGTAGGAGCAGCCCTGGAGGCTTCACCCTGTTGTGTAGCAGGGGGAATGGTCGGGTGCTGGGAGCTCTGGGGTAGCACAGCAGCCCCTCTGCCAGCCCCAGAAACACGCCTGCAGGAGCGTGGGTCCCCCTGGACAGCAGGTCCCGCTGTGAGGATGGAGCTGAGGGCCAGTCCCATGAGTTTCTGCCTCTCATGGAGAGGGGGATTGTGCTCGTTATCCTTCTGATAAAAGGATGCTAAGTTTGTACTTCTTTTTTTAAGGCCAGTGTTTGCTGTGGATGTATTCTGTGACACTTCACAATACAGAGGGTGCAGCTGAAGGAGGAGGCCTGTGGGAGAGCTGAGATCTGGGTTTTGCCTGAAACGGATAAGCTTGGTGACTTTGGCCAGGCTGCTTCATCCTTTTTGTTTCTATTGTCGTTTCTATCGTCTTTCTCTGTATTTTGTCTCCTTAACTGGCTTGTCAGCTGGTCTATAAGGCCTTCAGCGGAAGGATTACGACTTAGTCTGGGAATGATGTTTGGCATTGGCCTTGATGCAGCCTTTAAATGCTGCTGTTACCCGAATAATAAATACTGCAAAGTATCTCTTATTTCTTAACACTGCACTAAGCAATGAAGAAGCAAGCCTGAGCTTCTGATAGCATACCGCGTGGTGAGTGTGGTAACTCCTTTCCTTGCAGCAGGAACAGGCAGCTTGCCCCTCTTACCATAGGTGCCAGAAGCAAGAGAGTGCAGACACGTGTCTGCTAAGAGGCTGGAGACAACTCTCTGCTTCGAGATGCCCGAGCTGGCTGTAAATGAGCTGGTTTGGGTGCGGAAGTGGCTAGGCTACGTCAGCTGGCACAGCTCCAGGCCAGTGCCGCTCAACTGGATCCGGTACCCGAGCAGCTTATCTGCAGGTGCTTCAAGTATCGCTGTGTGACGCGGGACTGATTCGCTCACGACTGCTTCAGAGTGCCCAGGAGCTGAAGTTTCTGTGCGTTACTTCAAGCTGCATAGACATACTCCCTGGCTTGGAGGTGTCTTCCTCCTTGGTTGGGTAAATTTTAATCAGTCTTTCACTTTATCCTAAAACAATTTAAAATCAGAAGCCTAGACCAAACGGGAGCATGGGTCAGTAGGGGTATATGCAAGTCTGAGCAGCCAGTGGTCGTCGTCTTCTTGTTCCCTATAAAATAGTGGCATACATAAGGTTTGTATCCTGGCAGCAAACAGGGAGGCACACAGGTAAAGAGAGAACTAGCAAGTTCTCTGTCTGATGAAGGTTCCTCTGGTACCTTTAGGATTCCAAGTGGCATGGCTACAAGCTGTCCTGTTGCACAGTGCTCTCTGTACTTACCACGTGGTATCCCCACTTAAGAGTTGTCACTGAGGGTGGTGATGGTGCAGCAGTTCTTGTTTAGGTATCGGGTGGTGTGAGAGAACTCTTTGGATTTCCAGCAACTTTGAACCTGCAGCACCTTGCCTTGCATAAAGAAGTGGTTCTGGTGCCCCGTGGGAGCAGTCAAGCAACCCTCAAACCCTCTGAAAATCCCACGTTACTGTAGTGCTTGTAGGAGCTGCACTAAGCCCTGAACTCAGGGGTCACTGAGGAGAAGAGGATGATTACGAGGAGAGACTTTGACTTGAGTATAGATCTTGCCGTGCCTGTGCAATCCCCAGCCAAGCCACGCCGTGCTCTGGCCTGGCCCCCGTCCCGCTCTGCAGCAGGACGGCGGTACCTGGCTCTGCAGCCTCTTCTTAGAGTGCGCAGACGGGTTCCCCAGACGCGGCGTGTTCTGCGGGGTGCATGCCCACACGGCATGCTGCACCCCTCTTGCACCGGGAGGGGTGTCAGCCGGGGTCATGGTTTGAAGGGGGCAGTGAAAAAGAGTCTTAGGCCAGGGTTAAGCCATCCTTTTAAGGAGCGTGCGCTGTCCTAGGAAGAGGTGGTCGTGGGAAGTAGCAGTACAGACTTCCCTGTAGCCGCTGCCCCGACAGGGAGCTGTGTGTCAATTCAGGCAACTGAGACACAAATCAACATTGAGGGACGGAGGAATCACGTTTGTACTGCTTGATATTTAAAAGAGGACCAATAATGTCTGTGATTTATGCGTTAGAAAAGACTGAACAGATTTAGTTGGTCAAATCAACATGGCAACAG
Organism: Fulmarus glacialis; assembly: GCF_000690835.1. Taxonomy (NCBI): domain Eukaryota; kingdom Metazoa; phylum Chordata; class Aves; order Procellariiformes; family Procellariidae; genus Fulmarus; species Fulmarus glacialis. The sequence goes on along the minus strand of NW_009199197.1, from coordinate 40,536 downwards.
CAGTAAGACATAGAAAGGGAACGTAGGAAGAAATATTTCAAGACAGGCTGATAGTTGTTGCTTCAGCTGATAGAAATCTGTGCAAGGCCACTGGCCTCATTGGGTTAAACTAGCTGTAGATCTGACCCTGAATTAGCAATAATTCTGGCTCCAGGTTCCACTTCTGCATCGCTGTTCTTTCCTTTTGCTGCGTTGTGTGCTTAGCTCAGTTCAGAGTACTGGATTATCAGAGTTCCAGGGAAAATGTTTGGGTTTTGGCTTAGCTGTCACCTTCAAGCGGAGAACAAAATGGTGTTGCGCAGGGAGAATTCCCTCAGCAATGTTGCAAAGTACAGGATTCTTTGGGACTGTTGTGGCTTGTGATACCTTGGAGTTCAGAGCAGTGGCTTGCAGTGTTCCCTTCTGACCCTGAAATGAAGAGTCTCATAAATGAAAGGGGGCTTGCTTTAAACAAGTGAACTTCAGCTCAGTTTATATGATGGTCTGTCTACCCTGAGTATTTTACACTGGAGAAGAATGAAAACTTTTAGAAAAGTTCTTAGTTTAAGTGCAGTTTTAATTAAGTTTGACGCACTAGCTCTAGTTTTCAATCATGTTGCTAGCATGTTGGGGCTTGGTTTTCGTTAGTGACCCAACCAAGGGTCACTACAGCCATTTATGTAAAAAAAAAAAATAGTTCTAAAAGCAGTTCTGCCAGATACGTTTGGAAGTATGTGGACTGCAGGATCATACAGAGGTGTGAAAGCAGATACACCCCTGATCTCCAATTTCAGTGGAGTTGCACTGCAAATTTGCTTTAGAAAAAGGGAAGAAAGAGGAGAGCCTGACAGCATCTGCAAGCCAGAATGAAGAGGACTGCTGCCAGACAATCTCATTTGGGAAAGGGGGACAGAGAGCTTTTGTCTCCTGAAGTTATACTGCCCTGTAATGGAAAGGGCTAACTACTTGTTGAGCTATGTGTGTAGTTTGAGCTTGGTCTCTGTTTAGTTCGCCCCAGGCTGTGTTCATGTGCAGTTTCTGCTTGCGCTTGCCTGCTCCATCTCCTGGGGAGATGGGCTGCAGTAAGTTGGAGTCAGCCAGAACCTACGGATCAGCACTGGCCATGTCCAGCGTGAAAGGTTATCGCGACCCCTGAGGTGTGGGTGGTAATGGGGAGAACCAAATGTCACGATGTCACTTGCAAGTACAGTGTGTTTTGCATGTTACTAATGTGTTCTGCATGAAGATAAACTTCCCAGTCCGCCTGTTGCTTCCGCAGCTGCTGCTGCTCCACTCTCCACAAGAGCGGGGTGGAGAAAGAAGATGACCTTTGTAGCATGCAAAAATCCTGTAGAGAGGCAGAATGTGGTGTCACCCGTTAGATGTTATGTGAAGCAGCTGGGGGTCAGTTGTGCTACGGTGCTTTGTGCTGGGTCTTGTACGATGCCCTGCTGAGTAGCTAGTATGGAGAAGGACAGTGTCTAGGACACAGGACCTTCCTCAGAGAGGACTGGGTAGCAGAGACGCTGTCTTTTCTCTTTGCTTCCAAGCTGTACCATGTGCCTGCTGTCAGTTGTGCTGTGCAGAGGCAGGAGAGGGTGAGAGGTGCGGATATGCCTCCCTCCAGCCTGCGTAGCTTCTACTTGGCTTTGCAGAGACATGACAGCGTTCAGTCTTGGTGTGACAGGGACACAGCTGAACATCAGAGGCTGTTTGCTTGAGGGGAGGGACCGTGCATAACCTAGTCCTTCTCAAAGGGAAAGGTGAAGTAGAGCCCGCTATCACAGGAGCCTGGACAGGTAAATACTGTGGCATATTATTGAGGCTTATTTCAGTAGCACGTGAAAGCCACAAGTCTGTTCCGTCACATTCTTTGATAGTGCAGCAAGGGACAGCTTTGTCCATGTAGGTGTGCTAGACAAGGAGAAGGAAAAGAGGTGTCTGTTGTCCACACTGTGCAGATTCAGGAACTGAGATGAAGAGCAATTCCGTGATTCTGTCAGCTGCTTATATGAACTCTGTGGCTTGGGCTGGAACTTGAATCAAGATCTTAAACTGGCAACAGCACATTTCAGTGAGCAGGTCTGCAAACCTCCTAGGTGGCCTGTCCTAAAGACAGGTTCTTTCATTTCTCAGCACATCACTTTAGAGTAGCACTTTTCAGATGCAAATGCTACATTTCTTTCTCTGACAATGAAAGAAAAGTTGTTTTGGCCTTTCTTCTCTCTCTTGTGGTATAGCACTAGGATCCAGCATGGTATCTGCAAACTGAGAGGCTGCAGAGGAAGTCTGGATGGCGCAGACGTCCCAGCTGTGCAAGCAGTGCAACAAGTGCCCACATTTCGGAAGCTAGATTTGTACAATTTGTGATTCGTGGTCGATTCTGAGCTCTTCTGTCCCTTTGTGCTTGGGGACTTTTATGAGTGTGTGTTCTTGTGCAGGTTCTTTGACTCCTAATAACACAGGAGCACAGGTTGCAATTTTCCCTTGCTCAGGAAACTTAAGGGTTCCTTTACAGGGTCCCTCTCCCCTTCCAATGGTTGCTTGTTTCTGCAAAACTTGTAAAAACTTTCTACTCTCATTGAGACTCCTACCTGTCTTCCAGGTTGGTTGAAATCAGCCAGCAGTTCAAAAGTTTGGGGTAGGCAAGAAAAAGGGACAGGCAGATGGAGTCTTGCTTAAACTTTCTTCATTTTGGATATCTGGCTTTAAAAAAAGCCCATGTTTTCATTTCATGGGCCAGAAGTCTTTCACTGCAAAATAAAACAACGCTCTTATAAACCACCTGAGCTGTTTAAATGAGGAGCACCTGGATCAGAAATGACTGTTAATCCAGTAATAACAGATAATTAAACTGTTATAATGGGTTTTTTAATCTGTCTTCTCCAGCTGTAGTTTCGCTTTTTGCCTTCATGAGGGAGATTATAGTGAAGCACAGAGGGCTTCTAATCCAATCAAAATTCCTTGATGGATTGGAGTATTTGTTGTGCTTTCACGTTTAAGCAGTGGTTACGGAACACGATTAACTTTATTCACAGGGTTGCCATCTTGTTACTACCATCTTGTTACTAAACTCAGCCTAGTGGTTTGATGTAGGCAGAAGAGAGGTGATTCCAGGGTACCTGGTCTCCACGGTGGTCCATGAACATCCATGTGGCAGGGCCAGGTTTGTGAAGACGTCGTGCCGATGGGAGCCAACAAAACCAGCACTCGGGTCTTGTCCAGTCCTAACAGCACCCACAAGTTCCTGGCAGTTCTGATTTGGCCCCTAAGCCCAAACAGATCAATGAGACTGTGAGTGGCAAAGAGCAGTTAGAGCCTGTCTCAGGCTGCGTTCCCCTGAGGGTCTGCAAAATGCACGTTCCCTCTTCAGTGGCTCCGCTTTAGCTACCTTATCTGCACGCACCAGTTCCCTTTGCCAGGTGGCCCAGTAGCTGCTCAACAAGGAGGTTCAGACTCAGCTCTGCTTGATTTGGAGCAGGGCAGGTACTGATCATTCCCTGAGTGTCTCCTGTTCTTTCCTGCAGCATGTTGTAAGTCTGGCTTTTGACCTTCCGTCCGTCACGGCGCGCAACGGGGAGTTTGGGGCTGGGAGTGCAGGGTACGAACGTGCCCTGCGCCTCTGTGCTGAACATCCATTGATTGCAGAACTGCTTGCAACTGGAAGGGGCTAGGCTTTGCGATTCGGGTGACACTGTGCAGTCTTCTGGTGCCTCAGTGCTGAGCTTTGTGTGAGCTTGAACTGATCTGAACTCAAGTAGTGGCTTTGTAGTTGAAAAGCTCGTGTGGAAGGAGCCTTACCTGTCCAGCTGGGAATTGTCTGTCTGCTTTCTTTTGCTCTATAGATTTCATCTGATTCTTCCCAAGCGTCTGGGCTTCAAACTGTGATTTCTGTGTGGCAGCGGGATGCTGACGAACTGGTTTGCGGTGCCTGACTGCCTTCCTGCTATCTGCTGCCTAGTGCCATCCTGCTGGGAGGGAGGTGAGGAACTTCCTGCACAAGCCTTACTGGGTCAAGAGGGGCAAATTCAGGGAAGTATTGGTTCTGTGCTCTTCTGCAGAGAGTGAGTGTCACTGGTGTAGCAATGCGTGAATTCACAATGATGAATAATAGCGAGGTCTTTATGCACATCTTGTTTTAAGATTTGCTAGGACCTGTCCGAGCTGCAGTCCTTTTCACGTGCTGGGGCTGTGATGCTCTGATCACAGCACAGCATCTGTTCCGTAGATTTCATTTAAGCCAGTTTAAAACAGTTTTTAAACTGGTAAGATTATTCAAAGACATTTATTGTTTATGCCCTCTTGAAAACATTCTTAAAGTAGTTAAAGTTTTCACAGTTCTGCTGCAGTGGGTACAGCTGGTCTTTAGGCACAATTTGTCTTCTGCTTCTCATTTTTTGCTGAGACAGGTTTTATAGCCACAAGGCTTGAAATTAACCTTCTGAAATTGTTGAGTGTCAGTAAACCTGGCTGAAAAGGACTCAGAGTTCTTTCTGTTACAGATTTTATACAGATTTCATGTAATATGTAACAGTTAAAATCTTGGGTTATTCAATGGCAGTTTCCAGTTCTGTTCCAGATTATCCTTTTTAAGTGGAGCTAAGCACAGGGTTCTCCTTATTCATAAAAGTAAATTCTTTTAACAGGCAGATGTAAGTATTCTGGCTTTCTGCAATACCAGTGTCCCCAAATTTGTTACAGAAGACTTTAAAAATTAATGTATTTCCACCTTGCAAAGTAAAATTATCCCTTACATTTCGTCATCCAAAACCAGACATACTATCTGCCTCTCTGCACTCTGTCACGACAGAGACAGTAAAGGCTCTAGCATTAGCTTGCAGTAAAACTAAACAAAAACCCTAGGTTGGCCAAGACAGAGAATTGGGATGAATTTCTGTATTAAGAGCTATTTCATCGTCTACCAGACTTTATATGAGAGAGTTAGCTCTTCTACCCAAACTACTCCATCAGCTTTGATGCTTAGGAACAGAAAGAATATTCCTTGAGTTGATTTTGGGAATGAATCCTGTGGCAGTCAGGTTTTTGTGTTTGATACTTGGTCAAGTGCAAGTAAGAGGGGGGAAAAAAGTCATTTAGGAAATCTCATCTGCTTGGAAATAGAGCTTTCAAGTGTAAGTTTGTCCTAAAGGAATTCAGTCCATGCAGAAAGAAGCAGAACGGGACTCTGTAACCGCTGTGCGGGCTCCTGGGGCCTGATGAGTATGGGGTGCTGGAGAGCTGTGTGGCCTTTCTTTTCTTTCTCAGACTGAGGATTCACCTTCAACTCCTCGTACACCTCATTAAAGCCCTTCTGGGGGAACCCTGGACCGTTTCATTGGTTCAGTGTGGGAGTTAAATTAGTGACTGGTGCCAAGGACCAGTTTGTTTTCCTTTTTTAGGTTTCCCTTTCCAGTCCTTGAGGGCAGTACTTGCTTCGGGACAAGTGTCTTCTAAGCCTTCCTGATGTCAGGTGAAGCAGTGGTTTCACAGAGGCCGAAGTCCTTTGTGAGACGCGTTTGGCCTTGCTGTGTCTGAGCCGGTGTTGCAGGGGGTTGCTCTCCACCGGGCGGAAAGGCTGTCTAGCCCAGGCTCTTGGTGCCCTTTCTTTGGAATTATCAGAGACCATTAAAAGGAGGAGTTTTATGTAAGGGACGTTGCACCATTTTGTGAGAGAACGTTAACGATCTGTGCTGGTGTATGGGAAAGCGTCAGAGTATTTTAATGCCTCTTTTTTAGATACAATGAAAAGAATTAGCAGATGACCAAACACAGAGAAGTGAGGCTAGTCCTTTTTTTTTTTTTTTTTTTTTTGGCTAGACAAAGTGCTCTGAATGTTCTCTCATCTGAGTGCTTGGCCACAACAATTTCTCTTTTCTCTGAGTCACATGCTAACCTAGCTTTGAAAAGTCTTATTGTCCATGTCAGCTGTCACAACCAGAACAGTTTTTCTGTCCATGAAAAGAATGGAGACCCCATTAGCACACTGAGGGGTTTTTGCCAGCTGTTGGGTGTTTTTCTCGCTTTATATCATCAGTTCCATTGGGAATACTGGGATTTGTCCGTACTGCATACAGCTGTATGTAAAGATACCAGATCTGTCTTTAAATCGTTCAGGTACTGAGCTTGTATCCTGGCACTAGTATTGCCACAGCAGCATGGGTAACTTGGCTGTACTGAGCTCTGTGCTGTAACTACTGCCAGCACCCAGGCACCAGAACGAGATTTAAACTGCCTGGTGTTGCCATTTGTGCTACAGACACAAACATTGGTTTCATTTGTTTAGTAAGTTTGAGCAGAACAAAACAACAACCTATTCCTCTGTCCTCAGCTTAGATAATGGAAGAGTATTTCTGCATTCGAGTCTTTCTGTCGACAGCTGAAACGGTGAGCTAAGGACTGGCTGGGACGAGTTACACGACAGATGTGAGTAAGGGCTTGTTTGATGAAGCGTGGCTCTGTATGAGATCAGCATACTTAGTAAGCGCTCATAAAGTTGGCTTGTTCTTTTATGGGATTGCCTGTTTCTGTGACAGTCTTCTAGTCTTCTGCTAATGTGCAGGAGCTAATTGTTACCTGACAGCATCCACCTTTAGCCCCCAATCCCTTCCAGGAGCACCTCGGCATTTGGACAGAACTGGTGGTACCGCAGAGCCAGAGCACATCTTTCTGCCTCCTGGGATCTTCTCATCAGAAAAGTATTCCATAAGAGGCAAGGTCGATTTTCATAAAATTCTTGCTTAAAAGGTTGTTACTCATATATAAAATGAGTATGCTCCATGGGATCTCAGACTTGAAAACTTTCTGCAATTCTCAGGCAAGAAAGAAGGGCATAGCTCCGATTTTGCTGGACTGAAGTAGAAGATGCCCGACTCGATTTACAGCTTGCCACTTCAGGACCTTTCTTAGGGTTGGGGTGAAGCTGGTCCTGTGATCTCTACACAGCTTCATCGCCTTGAGGTCACAGCTAAAGGTGGCTGTTTCTCTTTCAAAGCCTTGGTGGCACTGTTCCCGTGTCCCATTCCCGTGAATGGCCAAAGTGGCCCATGTCATGGACACAAGCTACTGACCTTGGTGCTTGCTTACCTGCTGCTGGTATTTATTCCAGACGGCATGTATGAAAAAATTATTTTTCTCCTGTTTTTATTTACAGGCACTTATGCTTGGATTGCCTAAGCACGCTGCAGCCTCAAAGACTTACTGATAATGACAAAACAGGGGCAAAAAAACTTCCAGGTTGCTGTAACATTTCACCCCATTGCTATAAATTTATGCAACCTCAGCTCTTCAGCACATCACTCGTGTGTCCCGAGCACCGAACGTCAGGAACACTGTCCTACAAAATGTACGCGTGACTGTTGTTGGTTTTAAGGGAAAGACTTCAGCCCTGTGATGGCTTGTGCTCACTGCCATGGTTTTAGGCCTGAGAGTTGGTTAGGGATTCTGCAAGGGCAGATGTAAAGCTGAGTTTGACAAGGCAAGGCCTGCAAGAGGCATGTATGCCAGGGGTATGTATGTGTGGGTGTGCAGGTAGTTCAAAAGGTGTCTTCCAGCAGTGTTTGGTTATTTTTCTGGGGTGTTTTGTGGTTTTTGTTTTATTTATTTAGCAACCCTTTAACAATGGTATGGTACATCATGATCTTTAGGGCAAGGGGGTGGTGGGGGGGTGAATGTAGCATAATTAAGGTGCCTCTGTTGTTCTGACAGCGCTTTAAACAATTTACAAAGCACATTTAAAGCAGCAATATGACAATTTCCTCAGTGTTAGAAGACCTAATCCTGTCGTCTTGATTCAGGGGGATTCAGGTCAGTGCTTACAGTGTGGATAGTCAGTGACAGGCTGCAAGCATGGAAGGTCACCGACAGGCTTTGGTGGCATCAACCAAGCAAAGTGTGAAGACTTAGTGGCACTTCTGTATCTAATGTTACTACAGCATAATTCAGTAACCTCTGAAATACGCTTGGACGCCTTGAGGCTGAGCTTTATGGTAACATTTACTCCTAACAAGAAGAACATTAGTGTTGGCACTATTTCAGTGTTTTCCTTATTCCCACTGCTAAAACCAACAAGATAGGCTATACTAAAATAGGATTCATTATTTGTGTTCTTGTTAACTGCTTGTAAAAATATAAAAAAATTACCCTGCTAGATGAAGTGTCTATGCTTTCAGGAGTATCAAATGTCTGCAGAGTAAACTCGGGACAGCTGCCATGAACAGCAGGCTCTTCTAGAGGTGATGTGGTGCTTCACTGTTCTCCTGGTAGCTGAATTAATGGTTTGCTGCTTCGCATCAACACATGGGTTCCCATACTTCCCACGAGGTTCTGTCAGTTCTCCTATGGGAAGCTAAGGTATAGCCACCCTTACATTTGATCTAGACCACCATGTTGTGATCTGAAACTTGAGTTGTAGCTAAGTCAGTCTTCCCAGCGAGAGCTGAACTGCCTCTTGTTCAAGTCAAACCTTTCCCAAATGTGTACCATTTCTAAATAGTCTTTTAGAATTAAGACTGCAAATGCATTTTTTTTTTTTTTTACAAGTAGAAATAAATCACCAGAAATACTTGGGTTGGGGTGGTTTTCCTTGCTATTACTTTCTTACCTTGACCTCTCCTGTATGCTCTCATTGCAAGTAGCAGAGGGGCCTTACAAACAGCATTGCTCTGACAGATTCTGCCGACCTCTGGTTCTCCCTTCAGACATGAGCGTAGGGAAGTGTAGAGGAAAGGCTCGCATCAGCGTGACTGGAAATACTCGTCTGGAGATGGGGGCCGTAGCAGGAGGATGTGGGGAAGGCGTGCTCTGGAACAGCCTGTCTTAACAGCACCCAGATGAGGGGGTCAACGAGACGCCAACACATCTGCCTGCGGGTTCACAAGGTACCCACAAGCTGGAAACGTTTAAACAAGATGGGACAAGTCTGGGCTCACGAAGTTTGAGGTTGTTTTCTCTCACTCACTCCTCTACTTCCCCTCTCCTGTGCTTGTGCCTTTTTGCTCTTCCCACCCCCCCTCACTTCTATGACTTCTTGCTCTTTTTCTCACTTGCACATTTTTCTTCCTTTATCTGTTGTTGCTCTTGCACAATTCTTCACAAGCTTTTTTTTTTCTTGCTTGTGCTTTTTCTTTTTCTTTCCTCCTTTCTTGTGCATGTCTTCCCCCCCCCGCCCTTGATTGTGCTTTTCCTTCTCTTTTTTTCTTTGCACTTGCTCTCCTTTTCTTCTCTCTACTGACTTTTACTACAGTTACAGACCTCATTCAGGAAAACCACCTAGGATTCATGCCAGGTCAGTTATTAATGATGTGTATACCTCAGGATAATGACCAAAAACAGTAACAAACAATTCTCAGAGGCTGCCGCAGACTTGATAGAAGCACAATTGCAAGCAAAATTTGGCATTTTCCTAACTGGAAATGCTAACTGCAAGAATGCAGTGGAAACATGAAGGAAAGAATAGTATCACTGTCCAGATACGATATTGATAAATACTGTATCTGTAGATACTGCGATGTAATATTTGCTGCAACATATCCAGGAGCCTGCTGCATTTGCAGAATTTAAGTAGGTACAAACAGGAAACTCGCTCCTTTCCAAGTGCTGCTTATCTTCAGAGTGCTTATCTTCAGCTTACCTGGGGAGGAGGTTCCTAGCACTACCAGAAAGAGCAAGGAATTGATTATAAATGTGGGATTACAGGGTGGAAGACAAACAATTATTTATAAAGCTGGTTGACAGCAGGGCCAACGGCATTCAGTGGTGAAAGGGAAGCTGTATGGGTGGATTCCACTGACTTTTGACGCTGCAAACACAACAACAAAGCTTATGGCTGATAGATTTGTTTTTATTATTATAGAACAGATGAACTAAAATAAGCCAACAATATAATTTTATGCCAACAGCCATCTTTCTAGCACAGGCGGTGACTGACTCAATGTACCCTTCTCCCCCCTCCCCGGGCCTCTGTTCAAGGGGAAGCAAATGGTGGTGGCTCTTGCACGTGGGTTTTGGACTCCAGTGATCCTCTCTTTTTATTTGTAGAGGTGTGCCTGGGAAAAGAGGGGGTGGGGGAGCAGGGAAAAGAGTATATATGTTGTAGGAGCAATAAGCAGAAAGGCTTGTGGATCCTCTTGCACGTTCACGTGTTGTGACCAGGTAGATGGGACAACTGGAGAATCATGCCCACTTTCAACACGTAGCAAGCCCCTAGTTGCTACTCTACTCAAGCCAGGAGTTTCTTCCCATTCCGAGCTAACAAAGGGCAAGATGCACTCCACTGGAGAGTTTTTGGCAGGGTAAGGGGCAGTCTATGTAAAATCAAACCAAAAAACCACCCCCACCCCCTCCCAAAAAAAAACCCCAAACAAACCTGCATTTTAAGCCACTTCAAAGTAAAAGTAATTTCTTATAATATAATAGATATTTTTTTAAATGGCAGGACCACCATCCTAGAAAGACAAAGGGCTTGCACTCAAGACCAAAGAAAGAAAAACAAAAAACCAAACAAACAAACAAAAACCAACCAAAAAAACCAAGAGTGGCCCCGCTCTCAAGCTCGGCTCTTCTCTAAAAACAGCACTCAACATCCATCTGAATAGGTGAAAGGAGGAGTGGACAGAAAATAAAATAAAATTGGTGCAACTTCTCGCCATGTGGCGCATTAAACCAAAGCTCCATACAGTCCCATACGACTACACGTCCTGTGGTGGCAGCATAATTTCTTTCAGCTTTCCTTGCTGTATATGTCTGTATGTATATCTGAACATATACATACTCATACACACAGAATATATAATATTGTTTTTAATGTTAGTTTTGATCCTGTAGGAGGGCTCATCTCTCTTTCACGTGGTTCTGTGCTCCTGCGCTGTTGCTGCTCCCGTTGCCGCTCCCGTTACTGCTGCTCCCACTGCTGCTGCAGAGGACCTCTGTGAGGTCGTCCATGATGGTGGTCTCTTTAGGGTCCACGAGGTTGAACTCCCTGATGAATAGGATAAAGTGTGTGTAGAGCGTGTTTAAATGTCCGTGCAGCTCCAGTGCCAAAGTCTCCTTAAAGTGTGAGGAGTAGATATGGGCCAGCACATGGAACAGGTACTTGCAGATCTTCTTCACTAGGGACTCAAACGAGTTTGGGAATTCCTTGCCTGAAAGGAAGAGAGAGAAACACCCTGATAGCTCCAGCTGCTCACCTTCAGCCCCACAGCAGCATTTGTTTGGGCTGAGCTGTGGGTAGGAGCAACTAGCCCACCTTTTATGGGCCCTGTATCATCCTCTCATCTTGTTCTTTTTACAGGAATTCAGGGCAAGAATCTAAGGAGGTTTTAAGCATTTTCATTTGAAGTTGTTTTAAACCCTAAGGGTTCAAAAATCAGGAAGCAAGTGTAATCATTCTTTAAAACCACGACATTTTTTGTTACTGGCTGTAAAAATAATGAGAGGTTCTTCTGGGTCCTTATCTAGTTTGTCCAGGAGTAGCAGGTTTTTCCCCTGCAAGTACATAATGCTTGGGAGACCAATTCACAGATCCTGAAAGGGAACTCAGGTACACGGGCCTTGGTAGTGTGCAGCAGTCTGACTAACTGTATATCACGACTTCCCTCATTTCATTGTTGAAACTCTATCAAATGGGAAAAGAAATGAAATACTGGGTGCTTTCTACCAGGTGCAGCTGAAATTGTGCTTGCTGGAGCAGTACTGCCTAGCAAAAGACAATTACTGGACAACTACTTTGGTAACAGTGAAAGTGAAACTGAGGCAAGCAAAAAAGCAACCCCTGCCACCCCGTGCGTGATGCGCAATACGAAGTGTGTTACTGGTCTAAAGTGCACCTTGGCCACACGGACAAATCACTTGTACGAAAGGCCCTCACTGCCCTTGAACAAGCATATTTAAAAAAAACCCCAAAACTGCAGCTGGCTTACTAGACACTGCCTCTTTCCAGATCAAGATGCTTGTAAGCAAAGGCTACGAGCTGAACGTTTGCCATCTTGTAATGTCCTAGTTCCCCGATTATCCGTTGAAGGGGCTCAAGAAGCCAGCTGCTTTTAGTCATGATTAAACCCATCTACCATAATTTCAGGTCTCTTTTTTTTTCCCCTTACAAAAGGCATTGCATGTAGCAACCTTGTTAGGATGCAAATTTGAGTTAAAGTTACTTTCCTATTGCTTTTGAATTCTTAAAAATCACATTCTTTTTTTAATCTTTGGAAGGGAAGGGAGACTGCAAACAATCTGTGAGACAAGGCCTGGTTGGGGCAGGAAGACAAGCCACATTCTTGGCAATCCAATTTATTTCTCCCTTAATGCATCGGGGCTCTAAAGGAAACAGTAAAACAACAACAAGGTTAAATTTTATTAGCAGCAGGCTGTATTGAACACATACATGCTGACAGTTTTCAAATTTTTATCCTCTCTGAATACAGGCTAGAAGATCTCAAAATGCTTGAAGAAAAAGATGTACTGGTGATGAAATATAAGCCAAGGAGACAGGATTGTGAGCCTTTCACTACAGTTCACGTGCCAACAGTGCGAGTCTTTCTTACTGCAAGAATGAACCAAACTTAAAATCTCCCTTTAAAAAAAAAACCATAAACCAAACAAGTGAGAAAGCTGTCTGGTATTAATACATACGCTGAATGTCAACTTTCACCTTACTTATGGCATCTGCAAAGAGCCACCTGTCCAAAAGCAAACATACCGTATTTTGTTGGAAAGACATCCTCATCTGTCACTAGTTTCTGCACGGAACTCATGACGAAGTCAACATACTGAGGAGCAGTGCACTTGATCTTCTTTCCCCGCTCATCATACCAGTAGTACTGTCTGTGGAGAGAAGTGACAGTGTCACCACATTACACCTTGACTCCTCAGCAAAACTCCTCTGAGAGGTTAGTGTCTAAATACTACAAAACAACGGCTGCAATGTTACCAAAATACTTCATAGCTGCTACAGAAGAGATTCACTTCAGGGTATCTTACTACATCAAAAACCTTGAATTTCTGTTAGCTAATTTTGTTTCTCGCTATCACTTTAGCAGTGGTACCAAGCACAGAAAGTCTGCTGACAAGCCTCCATGGAGAGGAGCTTTACTGAGGCAGAGGTAACTCCCTATCCATGACAGACTGAGGGTTTACTTGCAGACTATAGAACTGTACAGGAAAGCATTATGTAACTATTTTTAAGGGGCAACAACATTTCACAGTGATAAATTGGTGATCTGATCCTTAACATCACAAAACATCAATTAGTCTTGTAGTGTAATATTATTAAACAGACAGAAGGTGGCTCCAAAACACCAGGTTTTTCAAGCTGGTGCTCTGAAGTACTGGCAGCATTTTTAAGCACTACAAATCCTGTTCCAAAGTCAATCTGGGGAGAGTTTTCAGGACCCTTCTGCACATCCCTACCAGCGTACCTCAGAGCTCTGCTCCTTTGGTTACAGATGCCCCAAAACATCTGAATTTACATTTGACTCTGCCACTGGTGAATAATCCTGTTGGACCATAAGGAACAGGAGACATTAGCATGTTGCCTGGCTCTTCAAAAGCAACCATAATTCAGTCAGCCATAACCATCTTGATTAACTGCAGCCATCCCTCACCTGACGGAGAATTTCAAGGCTACAAAAGCAGTGAAGGTTTGTTCCTTTTTTTTTTTTGTTTAAGTCATGGTTAATTAAAGCACCTCTAACTGTTACCAGGAGCAGCTATCCATCACATTAGGCACACACAGTGATAAATGTTTTACAGATAAGGAATTTGGCAAAACACTTTTTTTTGCCTATGTCACATTAGGTATTTTGAGTTCCAGTTCCTGAACTCATCCTTCCAACAGTCTAAGCTCCAGGCGCAGTCCCGTATCATTGTGGCACTGATAAGAAATCCGTTGTATTGGTCTTCCCAGACACAGCATAGGTGGGGTTTGCTGACTACCTTTGGAAGTGGTTTGAGCATCAGAACTTGGCTAAGACACCTCGCCCAACACATGAGCCCATAAAGCCAGGGCACCATTTTTTGCCTGTCTGTTCAGCTCCAACTCTGCTGCTGTTGGGTAATGATCCGTTACCTGACATTGCTCACACAAATCACTAAACAAGCCTCGTGGTAGCCCTAGACAAAATACCACTTCAGTGTGACGTTTAGCCACTTCTGGACACCTTTTTTTTTATGGAAGATAAAGATTAAATGTTTTTTCTGTGCCTAACAGGACTAGACTGCATTGAGCTAGAAGGATCATGCCACTTGGAATGTGAAGTTTTATGTATACTGACCAGGAGAACAGTCCTGAAGCAACTAAATGAAAAGTTTTAATTTACAATGTGTTTTCATTGCCCTGTAAGATTCTTCAGGGACTTGAGGGCAGTGAGTGAAGACACTAACGACACTGTTCATGCCCGAAGCCATATGAAAACAAGAGGAAGCTGCAGAAATAAGTAGAGTAGTTCAAACTTTAAGAGAGGAAGGGCAACTGAAAACTAGTTCTGCAGACACTTAAGGTTTAGAATTTTTCTTTCAGCTCATTTTCAGCACGTGGTGCTTGGTCACTCTGTTGTTTAGTGTAGAGAGCAGGACTGACTGCAAAAGGGCATAAAAAGGTGAGCAAGTGGATGAAAACAGCGGGAGTTAAAAGCTCTCTGCAGAGCTATGTCAGGCATCAAAAGTAGCATTTGGGCCCTTAGGCGCAGACTGTGTTCTTCATCATTGCTTACTTCCTTTATACAATCCTCATATAAGGAATTATACAATGTAGTGCAGAAACACAAGCCACCTCTTTTGTCTAGTCCTGCAGTAAGCTGGAGCAAGACAGTTCTAGGCAACTCAGACTTATTTTGGGTCTTAAGACAATGCTTGTTGCCACGAGCAGAAGCAGACTGGACTGTCTGTACCTCAGCAGTTTTCTCATGCTGCAGAAATCCTCAACTGCAAGATAGAAAGCACAGTTTAGAGTTGCCCTTAGGCGCAAAAATGAATCTGAATAATTGGATTTTAGTTAAAAGAAACAGTTTGGCAACTGTACAACTTCACTTTCATGAAAATATAAGTGAATAAATCTGCTGTAACATCCCATGCATACCCTTTTTGTCTTTCCTTGAAAATTAGGCTAGTTATGCAAAATGGGATCATTAAGAGTAAGGGGATAACTACAAGGATTGTCCTGTTGATTAGAATCATGTGTCTTCCTCATGTGCTGCGAACAGAGTCTTCACAGGTCTTGGAAGAAGAGAGGAGCCCCTGACTTGCCATGAACATCTCGCACCTGGTACGCAGCTCCCACCCATGCTGGAGTTATCTCGGTTACAAGATAGGAAGCAGGTTGGGGCCATCGAAGGGCTCGGCCGGGCACAGAAGCCTAACTGCATTCCACCGCTGCCACTGTGACAGTACGGTCCCATATTAGGCAATGGATGGGAAGCAGAAAGGACAAGATGACAGCACTTAAAGGCACTTTTCAAAAAGTGCTCACATGATACAGATTTTCATTATTTTATTTCCTATGTAAAATTCTGGCAGACTTAAACTTCCCCAGTATGGAGAGCATGAGGAATTTGCAGCTCCATTCCAAATCCCAAGAAGAAATTACTATGGGTGTAACAGATAAAAGCCTATGATGCAAATAATAAAGTATAACACATATGAAGTCACAGTGCTGCATCTTAATGTATGTACATATTTCATCCCTGGCTTTGTGCTGATGACATGGAAGCCAAGGCAAAACAGAAGTTACATCAGTATAAAAGAAAAGCTTCTGGAAGGAGGGAAAGGCAAATGCTGTGGAGATTATGTGGACTGGAAAGGAAGGAGAAACAGTCCTGCTAGAAATACCAAAACATGGGTTATGAAGAAAGCAGGATAGCAAATTGTATCAAATGCAAGGGCAGTAATATAGTGCTTGTCAGAAATCCAGAATAGCTTTGATGGTTTGATAGGGGCAAAGCAACATTTAGATGGGCAAAAAAAAAAGAAGAGAAAGGAGCCACCCTGTAGAAGCATACAGCTCAGGGACCTTAAATATAAGAAAATGGAAAACATGGAAGTTTGAGTTAAGGTTTCTAAAAGGAAATACCCTCCATACGCAGAGACACTACGGGCAAGGTAGACATGAGACAGGAGATTGTAAGATTAGAAAAAATGAGTGGTAAGGAATTACCAGTTAAGGGATTTCACTGGACCAAAATGAGACCTTTCACTCTTATCTATGGGCTGCCTAGAACTTTGCATCCATCCTTGATTTCTGCCTCCGGAGTTCTGTAATCTCAGCCTTGCAAACAGCACTTACCTACGCTCTCAGTTACTCCACTCACTTCAGCACTTTTGAGAAGTTTTGCCCAAATGTCAGCTAGAAAACCAGTTTATAGCTCATGGTGCTTTAAACCTAGTTTGTGTAATAATAAGCTATAAAGCATACTAAATCTAAATATTAATACTGTGTTAAAAATACAGTACCTGCTTTACAGCAGGTGATAAACATATTAATGAGCAAAATTAAGTAATTCCCAAAGTTACATTCATGCCACCTTCGTTAAATTTTGGAGATAACTAGCCATTCTGGTATTTCTCTTGGCATCATCCCACCTTGCCAGCAAATGCTTCCATCTGTTCTACAAGGAGACTAAGTTTTGGTCAGATGTCTCTTAGTAACCCTAGGCAGAAATTCTCTTCCTCATTGTGTGCAGATGGCTGTGCTATCTCATATATCTGACAGAGGGCTGAAAGCTGCATCTGTCTGCAGTTTGTCAGTTGGCTGCAGCTTCTCTGAGATGTTAAAACCTTACCTCGAATATTTAACTGCAACTGGTGTTTATTTTGCCAGCAAATCCTCTAAACTTAGGATTGAGTATTTGCAGTGCATTTGAATGCAAAGCAACTTGACAAGCAACCTGTTCTCAGCAGTTACTTCCACGTCTCAACCATAAATTCAAAAAGCCTTCCTTAGGTATGACCAGAATGGCAGAATGGTGTGATCCAAAACACGCTTTAGAGAACTGGGCAGGGAAAACATAAAAGAGGAACAGAATGCAGACCTTCATACTGAACTACTTAAGAAATCAGCACTGAAAAAAATGGCAAACTGCACCCTTACTCCAAGGTACTGTAATTCTGTGGCAATCTAATATAGGTAGATGCTATTTTATTCCAAAGTACCTAAACAGATCACAGCCACAGAAGGTCAAATCTGGAGTGTCCACCAGGTTAGTCAGCAACTGACTCTAATGTTTAGGTGATAGTCTTTATATACTGGAGACAGGTCAGAGGCACAATAAATCATACCAACTGGTGTTTCTCCAACGCAATAAGCATGTCCTTACCTTACTTCGTTAGGGTAAGATTTTAAAAAAAAAAAAGGGGGGGGGGGGGGAAGTGGCATATGGCTTTGTCATAGTCATAATTGGATATGAACAAACAAGCATCTTTGAGGCAGTTCTCCACGTTTCATTTAGACATATCTCTTCCAAAAGGGAAGAGCTAGGAAAGGCAGAACATGAAGATAAGGATTATCCAAAATTGTCATTAGAGATATTTGGAGAACACAATTACGAACAGTTCAAAGCTGAACTGTACTGAGGTGTGTAGCTAGGTGAGCCCACCTCTGTGTTTTTTTCAAAGACCCGCACACTTCACAGAAGAATGAAATATGCAGCCTACAGTTTGCAAACATGAATCAGTCATCTGCCCCGAAGTACAGGAAGATACTTAAGTCGTTACGATTTAGCTAAACACAAACCGTTTCAGTGCTTCACCCAAGTGTAGACATGCTTCCTGTTATTCCCAAAGAGCGCAATTTTTCAGTTTTCCAAAACAAAGGATAGGAACATTCTGCTATCGGTCCTTACCACTAAAAATACAGACTACAGCCGGAGCTGCCTACAGGCACTTCCTTTCTTTATTCTGCAGCATAAATTGCTTACAGAGAACGCTTGTTTAAGACTCACTAGAGCAGAATGGAGCAACACCTAACGTAGGATCTCTACCACCACCTCCTTTTAGCCACTACTTCCCATCAGCCAAGTGGATAAACAGTTAAACTCAGTCCTTTGGACAGCCAGTGCTACATCAGGAATTACAACACGAGAAAGCTTGGGAGCAAGAGTCAACAAAATATTCATCTTACTGATCAGCATTTCTCATTTAGAGACATGCTGTCTCCTTTTGATAAAATCTGGGTCCAGCACAGATTTATTACTTTCTGTTCCAGCCTGCTTTCAAAGTCCCTAGCATGGCCTTTAATTCTCTACTGCCAGTTATCTTTCCAACTTCTACATGCAAAAATATCCTCCATACACTTAGTATTCTTCAGAGTGCTCTCAAAGAAAGCCCCTGATACTAATTTCAAGTGTACAAGATAGCCCAGTGCATTAAGCAAGGATTCCTTTCTAAGCACTATGTAATTATTGTCAGAGATACAATATATTGCTCTGGTTCTGTTGCATACATTCCCTGGGATGTTTGTTTGATGTACTATAACATTAACTGCTCAGTCTTCTGTTTTAAAATCCATCTCAACTAAATTAATCCCAGGAAATGCAAGAGGAGGGAAGAAAAGGACTATCAACACATGGGCTGGAGAAAAAAAAACCACAACACAACAGGCTTATTCATACTCGACTGGATCTCATATTCCATCATGTTGGACTGTGCTAATCAAGAGCAGGAGTTTATGGTAACTTTTTCTTATGTTCACCATGTACAGTAAAACTACAAAGCTCTCTTTCATAAGTGACAGCTAGTCAACGTTAAAAAAGTCTACCAAGTCCTACAGGGGGAAAGTGCCAAACCAAAACGTTTTCCTTACTCTTTGCAAAGCTGCCACTTGTGCCCTCTGTGCCCAGCGGCTCGGGCAGAAAGCCAGTGGCTCACGTCAGGCTAGAGGTTATCGTCAGCAGCCTGGTGCTCTGTCAGCATTCCAGCTATCCAAAGCACCCTCTGAGGTTTTCGCAATTCCTTTATCCTCCCTGGCCTTCTATGGAATCCCAGCACTGTTACCAGCAAGGACAGTTTTGCCTTGCTCTTCTTCCCCTCTCCCCCCAGGCTACAGACATGGTAATTTGCCTGTCTGATCTGACCTTATAAAACCAGCTCAGAAGATTCTTGTCCTTCTAGTCCTCCACAAAAAGAGATTTCCACCACCCTTCACTGCTGAGGGGAGAGAAGAGGATGTACAGCTGCCGCATTCTCACTAAGTAGAGATCTGCTTAAAACACTTGCCCAATGCCATCTAATACCAGTATCCTCCCCCAAGCAACTCTGAAGACTTCAGGGAAACCCTGTAATTGTAAATATCGACTTACGTATTGCACACTGCCATGGTCTGACATGACTCTCCTGTACAGAATTCTGAGATTGTACTATACTGTAAGTTGATGTGATGAAAGAAAGTTGTTGCTGAAAAATAAACACAAAGGAAAGAAATTCAGAAGTAAAATACTTTCACACACTGGTTCTCCTCCAGACAACTATTTAAATAGAGCAAGTGAAGTGACCTCAGAGTCCTGAGCTTGCATACAAATTTAAACATGATTTAGCTAAATGAGTCTAATAATGAACTGCAAAACAAAGAGGTACATAGAATGAAAGCTCTTGTTTTGATTTAAGATGAAAGCACCATGATGCATCAGCTCTTATTACTCACTAAGCAGCAAGACTGGAAAGTGTCTCCGTCATCAGCCTCACCTTCACAGTAAAATACTCTACTACAAGCTGAAGGCAAACAATTTGCTACATTCTTTTGAAGTCAGATTTAAAATGTACAGTGGCTAGAAAACAGCATTAATAGTTCTCATGACATATCTCCTTTAAAAAAAAATAAAAGCATGAAAACTAGTACACTTCTACTTTTTAAAAATCTCCTGAGATAATTTAACACCTTAATACTCCTCAAGGGGCACCTCACTTTTTCTTAATGAGTCTCTATAAACTTTCCTAGTGTGCAGTTTAAAGTAGTTTCTTGCTACTACCACATACTGTTAAAAATGTAAACAAGACTGGGTCATAGCTGCAGGTTAGGACTGGCAGATGAAGCAAAAGCACAGGAAAGTACTGTAAATCAGAACTGAGATGCACAGATACAGCATTCAGTCACAGTAGTCAGTCACGTCTCCAAGTTCCAGCTTGACTACAGTTTTAATTCACAGTAATTCCACCAAAGCTTGGAAGGAGTGGGGAGAAGAAATCCAACCAAAAGACTTTAAAACTTCTGTCTTTAAGCATAACTTGCTTTACACACAAGTCTTAATAAGCCACCATTTTTACAATGCTACTGCAAGACCAATAGCTTGAGTCAGAAACGTGCTGAACCAGCCAGTTTAGCAAATAGTCAAAGGGAACCTGATGGTTCTCCAAAGAACAGCAAAAACTTTAATGCTCTCAGTGCCACAGTGAGTGAGTTGGAAGGAGGAAACGCATCAGTGCTGCTGAGCACAGTTGGTTTGTATGTAAGACAGCTTAATTACTATTCAAGGTGTAATGACATGCATTATGCAGTAATCACAGATAGTCATTGAGTGTTTTTCTAAGCACTGAAAACAGTAAAAAGAAACAGAGTGAATAAATGCCTTCTGGGGTGTGGACAGCAAGCTCAGAGCTGTACAATCACAATACTCACTGTTGCTGGCTAGCCACTCGTTGAGGTCTATTTCTCGTGGTAACATCACTAGCTCCTTAAATTCAAAGTCAGTAATTCTGGATTTTGTGTATTCTGGCTCTAGGTAAAGTTTCTTCTCTTCCGGTGCTGGCTTTTTACCATTTGGCTTTCCCTTGGACTTCCTGCAAGAGATTAAAAAGAGAGAAGAAAGGTTACCTTTACTGGTGATGAACAGCTACAGAAACCTGAAAGAAGCTGGTTTATCCAAACTCCTGTATTTGTGTTTACACTGCTCCTCCTGCCTTCCCTCCCCTTAGCTTAACTTTCTTTTGTTAAAGCAAAAGATAGTTTCTTAAAAAGTGTGTTTGAACTCAGTCACTGTTTTCAAGCAAGACTGGAAGTTCTGAATGGCATGCGTTAAGAAACTTGAGACTGAGCTGCTCCATCTCCATTGCCCTTTTGTCAGTTTAGATTGCAAATTATTGGGAGAGTGACAGTCTCTCTTTACACCTATGAACAGTCGTGACAGCAGAATGGCACCGTGCCTGAAGGAGCTACTCTAATGTGAGTATACTAACAATCTGCTGCATCATACAGTTAACTGTCACCTGCAAAACGGGCGTTTGAGGGACAGGAAAAGCGGACTGGTGCAAGAAGATAGCTCTCGGTTGGAAAAATGCTCTTTCCACACAATGCGCTGGCACTGCTCGTTCAGAGCTACAGCATTCCTCGCTGCTCCAGCCCTACGTTCTCTGAGATACCAGATGCCTTCTGGAAGTGACTCCAGCTAGAAGCACCGACAACTACAAGAACACCTGCTTTCTCAACTCCCGGGAGACTTGAGACAGAAAGATCAGAGTTCATTTTTTTCTGAAAATCCTTTAAAATCCGATGCATCATGAAATAACCTTCCATTTGGATTTATAAAAGCAGACAAACCACATTCCATAAAATGCATTCATCTCCACGGCATATTGTGACTTTTCATCTCCCATTTCTAAAGTGTTTGTTGTAATCACTAGAGTTTTCCTCCCACTCTGTTTTTAACATCCTTAAACTAGACTCTCAACTCAACCCCTATTCCTGGGCTGGGGGTTCAGTAAGGACTTCTGAGGAAGGATGGCGGGTCAGCACTTTGGCCTTTTAGGCTATGTGGTCAAACAGCTGCATATCCATGTGCTTCTACAGTTAAAAAAACCAGAGACAGAAGATACATTTAATGGTGAGAGACAAGTGCAGTAAGGCAATACTTGCTGTGCGCTATCACATGAATACAAGGAGATGGCAGGATTTTTTAATGTCAGGTTTTCTTGGTTAAAGAGGTTATTAAGGATCTGTAAAACCAAGACAAGCCCACCTTTGCGGACGACTGCGTTAAGTTTGCTGTTGAAACTCATCTAGATCCCATCCAAAGGAAATGGACCTCGCGTTCTGGCTCTTAACACACTTTAAATAATCTTCCCGCTGTGCCCCTGTCTGAGATACATGCAGGCTTGATTTTTGGTGTGAGGATGGGATGCACATCTTTCCTAGAACGGTGTTTGAAATGTCAGTGCTTTCCGAAAGAAAGAATGATTGTTCAGATTTCTGTGTTTATGGGCTCTTCACTGACCTATTCATTAAACCCATCTTCAGGATGACTCATCGCCCACATCGTCGGCACTGCAGTAGGGAGAGGCCAAGATTTGCCTCCCATAAGAAAGGAACGCCGTAACTTACTACAACTCACTCACGAGCGCTGCCACTGTTTGCTGTCTTGAACTTGCATTGAGTCCTGTCATACTTCTCTCTAATCAGTAAATTAAGACTAGAGGGACTTTAAGACTTCAGGAAGGCCATCATCAAGGAAAAATCAAGGAAAACTTAGTGACAGCAGCACAATATACACTTACACCCTCACAATGTATTTACAAACCACAGATGTGCAGAAAGCGCTGTAGGAGGTCTCTGGTAGGGAAAAGATGGTCACACTTTATTTCCATATGTTAATGAGAAAGGTGGATTTCGTGGTTAGAGGGAGGATGCCTGTGACATAGAACATCTTTTTAAAGAATACAAATACAGTACGAGAATAAACTAAAAGCAGTATAGGTGAAGATTAATTTAGCACATAGCTACTTTTGCACATTTCCTGCCATCTCCTTTTTCCACAGCAGTGCATTCCAATTCAAATGAAGCCTGCAAGATTTGTCCTTTATGTTTATTTAATGAAGTAACCTGGACTAATTCTCATAGCTACTCCACAAAGGGATGTTTTAGGACATGCAAAGTCAGATGTTCCTCAGCGCAAGGCTCTTAACACAGAGGGGCTGCTCAGCTAGACCAACAGCTCCTGGTTGTCAGCTAACTATTCTTGTCTTCAAACCCTTATATTTACTAGATCTCATTTGAACCTCACCATGTAAAAATAAGCTACAGATAAGAAAGAAAAGTCCATCAAAGCAAGAACTGCAGGAGGGTCTTAAAGGGATTTAAAGAAGCTATGAAAGATATACTTGATTTATGCTTGGGCCTGAGACTTCAGATTTTCACAGAACTTGAGATGATATTCAAGGAAAATGTAATACCATAAAACAATAGTCTCGTTCAATAGTCTGTAACCTGACTTTACAGCAGATGAAGCAACATGTTTGACCTCTTCCTTTTGCAGGAACACCATGTTAAGACTTGAAACTACCTTAACCTGACAGTCAACAGCATAAATCCAGTTGAAACTATGCACTTGGCCCTGAGCTAGTAAAAAATACTCCAGGCCACTGATTTGCTTAATTCCCAGCACAGGCTGCCTTACTCCTATGCTGCTGAAACCAAGCCTGGCACGCTCCATGCAGCACCTTCATACCTGCTGGGCCTCTGACAGACAATATTAAGGTCTATTCAGAATATACTCTTTAAGATTTTTTTCTTCTGGTTGGGTTTAGTGGTTTTTGGGTTTGGTTGGCGGGGGGGGGGGGGGGGAAGGGATTCAGGCATTCAAGGATAAGTTGATTTTTTAAGAAAATCATAGTTCCAGTAACAGTCATGCAGAAAATACCTTCAGCTTCAGAGACTAGTTCGACAAACCACATTAACCACACTTGGGGAGAAAAGTTATCAGTGAGAAGTAGTTTGGATAGAACAGTTTGTGTCTTTGCTTTACTTCAGGATACTTAAACCAAGGGCCTCAGGTTAGGGCTGTGCCACGTCAGCTAAGAGCAGTCTTCTGAGAGGAGGAGGAGGAGGAGGGGAGAGAGAGACAAGAGGTCAAAGACCGTCTGTCATAGAGCCAGGCTGTGGAGGGAAACCACAGAAGGAAGCCAGACATACGAGGCTGAGGCAAGCCTTCCGTTGAATAGAAATGGATAGTGTGTGCCTCATTCTCACTTCAGCATCTTCTCCGCGTTTCAAGAGAAGAAACAAAAATTCAACACTAAATATATTTCACAAGTTTGCTAATGCAAACAACTATACATCATCCTTTTACAAAAACCAAACCCCCTCATTTCCACACAAACGTCAGTTCTCTGGTTAGATGAGTACATGCAGCCACTTTGTGTCTTTTCAACAGATTGTGTAAGTCTTTCCACAACTGCCTTGTGCTGGAACCGGAGCACTTCAAACAGAAGCTTCCTGAAGGATCCCATACTCTGCCCCTTTCCAAAGCTTTGGCTTGGTTTAAAAAAGAATCTGACTCATGGGTATCATCATCACTGAACCTGCAAAATGCCCATAATCACTGATATCAAAGGGTTTATTCACACCACTGAAACCTGAATGTCAAATCACTATGTGCAGCACAAACTTCTTTCTATCCTTTTGCAGCTGCTGAGAGCTGAAGCAGAAATTGTTTCTACCAGCAGATTTTCATGACCTGCATGTGGTGCAGTTGAGATGCTACATGGCCCAAATATTGTAAGTACAAACTAAAAAAAATTCCAGTCTTAAAAACGTCCAGTTTTGAACTGGACCACGCATCTTCCCTCAATTAGGCAGAACTTAAGTTACAAAGTCAGACTTACTCGTATTAATTGAGTCACGCTCAGTCTAGGCTGTAAAACTGTGGGTTTAGTTTGGAAACTGTCAATAATAAAGCTCTTTACAGACTTAAAAAGCTGGAGCATACAGCAGTTCGGAGACAACAGTTTTAGAAACATGATTACATATGACTAAGAATCAACAAATAATAGTTCCATATTCTAGATAAAACCAAAGCTCATACATTCACAATTACCAGAATTACCAAATAGTGTAAAGTTTAGAAGTTAGCTTCCTTCCTTCTGCTCTCCCCTACCTCCAAGTTCACTGTTGTTTCAAAGACTTGTAAGAAAACACCATCTACCTGGAACCAATTCCAAATATGCAAAGCGAAGCATCCGTTATTTCCTTTGTTGTGAGCTGTTCACATTCAAGATGCCTTCCTCAATTTTTCATTTTATGTTTGAAGTACACAAACACAAAAAATTGGGTGTAGCCATTGCCGAGGTGTCCCAGAACACCCTTGTAAGTGAAGACTACAGCAGTGAGCATGAAGCAGCACATTCAGCGACAGCTCGTTCAGCCTGCTTTCAATGAAAGGAAAAGTGACAAGAACAGTAGAGTTTTACTGTTCTGTTCAGGAAACGCCAAAATCCATGACGTGTAGATGATTACTTACTGGAAAACGTAACTAAATGTCATGTAAGACCACAAAAAGGGCAGTACCTTTCAAAACACTGTTATAGGCACCCTAAAGCAAACCAAAGTCCTGATTCATGTTTACCTCTGTCTTTCTTAAAAAATAAGAGAATTCTGCTAAATGTGTCTTAACACGTCCATGTCAGATCAACTGTATGTCCAAAGCAGCTGGAGGAATAGGTGTTACGCAGCAGTTTGGTGAAGGTCTGTCAAGAGGTTAGACCAAAACCTGTCTATCAATGCTTAACTACTAATTAAGGAAAGAAACATCTTTAGGGAATCCAAGGAGACAGCACTCAGTTTATTGACAGGCAAACCAGAGTACAAACTAATTCTTCAGATAACTCCCAGGATAGGTTTGTGTTTGGTTTTAGGCACTCAACTGAATGTGATGCCACAGGCCAAGTCACACACACGAGTAAGTTTCAGAGAGGGAAGAGTGATGGGAGATGGCAGAAGAGAGGTCACTCGTCTTAAAGTCTTAGAAGAAGGTTCAGCAAACGGGCTCCAGCCAAAGACAGTACATTCACTGATGCTTCTAGCAAGGCTTCCATACTCAGCCTTGTGTTCAGCTGAGAAAACACAGCAGCTGGAAGTTTGCCTGGGTTTCACTGGAGAAAGAGATGTTTAAGATACTCCATCAAGTGACAGGCCCACTGGGCTGTGATGATTTTTTTCCCTGGTCTAACTGCTTTGTTAAGAGCGAGTAAAACTGCCAATTTCCCAGCTTGTTTTCTTATCCCATCTCAGTTAATAAAGATACTCCTCTAATCTCTCTCTCTCATTTCCTTCTTGAGCAGATGCCCAGTAGTTTCTTGGTTTAAAAAAACCCCACACTTTGGAGGATCTTCAAAGCACCATCCAGGTATTCATTTAGTTTTAAAACCATACGAGGAAAGTAGTATTCCTGTTTCAGAACAGAAACTGGCTGTAAGGTTCAAAGTTTATTCATGGTACAAATACTAAAGATGTGCTTCAGTTTAAACTGGTATGGTTTGTTCGGAAAGAAGCACATGTCAAGCAATCTGATTTAGCTGAAGAAGTATCAAAGCACAATGTCCACTATGTGGACATGCTTCGTAACCTGATGTAGTTCACATCACTTTGGTACAAACCAGGCATCCATGGTTTTGGTCATGAGAATCTCATTTATTACAAGGTTGATCACACAGAGGGAATACTAGTGATTTATTAAATGCCAAACTTCCCTAAACCGATCATGCAATTCAAGAGTGTCTCTACCAATTCAGGATTCCTTTTTTCCAGAGGTAACCGGCACAGCTATAATAAGTTCTTGCTGTCTCCAGCAAGCTGTGCAGTTCCTTACACTACATCTGAAACTGAAACCTCTTCAAGAACAAATGATGATGCTTCTACCACCATCTCCTACCCCTCACACCCAACTAACTACCCTTGGGGTGAGTGGCTGGTTATTTTTTTTTTTTTAAATACAAGTCATCAGTGGCTTTCCTCTTTTTAATGTGGCATATTAAAGTGGGTTTAGCACCAGATGTAAGAGTAACTTTAGAAAGTTAAAAAGTTTATTAAAAAAAACCTATAGTGGTGAGGAGCAGCGCTGCAGGCAAAACTCCAATCACTCTGTGCCCTCTGGATCACGCACCAGCTTCAGGTTCCAGCCCAGTCTCAAACACACTGATTTCCATTTGAAAATTGACAGAACAGGTCCAACAGGCTTTACATGGCAAATTTCTCTCCCTGTTTGCAAACCTCAAAACTCAAGTCTGTGGGGATGAAAATCGCCACGGATTATGAACCTTACAGGACACAGATGCTTATTTTGTGATTAATAATATTTATTTTTTTTAGTAACTGACCCTGTTTCTTACCCGAGGTTAACCAGTATAATCCTAGCAATCCCCAGCAAATTTAGAAGAGAGCACATCTCGACTGTGACAATCCAGCTGTGATGTGTTCAGTCGGTGTTGGTGAGAGGAGAGTAAAAGCCCCACAGCAATGCGCGCAGAAGTGGCACAGAAAGAAAACTCTATTTTAAGGAAGATTAAAAAATAAGATGCCCACAGAAATGTTATCAAATAATATTTACAAAGTCACTTGAGGTCTTGGGAGTTATTTTCAAGTAACCTAGCTTGCACTTTATAATATGTATAGTTCACAATCTGGAAAATTTGGGGGTTGAAATGATACATTCCCAACTAAAACATTTATGTGGAAAACTTACAGTCTCCAGCAGCAACACCTCACCCAGGTGCACCTCTACACTACCGAACTACCAGATATATCGAACCATCTTGGCCTTTGATTTCCATCCTGTAATTTTTTCCTTTCTCTTTCAAGTGTCATGTTTTAAAATATCCTCCACTGATGAAGTATTACAGAGTGAAGTACTCCTGCCAAAACCTACTTTCTTGGTAATCTGAGGATGGGGGTTAGCTTCTTAAAACATAAGCCAACAGAGAATTAGAGAGGCAGTAAGCCAACACTTTAACAGTGTCTTTTAGGCCAATTTTATGAACACTTTCATGTTTTTATATCTTCCAGTGAATAAGGGTTTATAATTCAAAATTAAAGGTATACCGGATATTTTTGTTTTAGCTTCTCTCCTCTTCTCTTCTTTGGGTAAGGAGTCAAATGGGATGTGAGTGGAATAGAAGAGGGAATAAAACACATTAAAGTAAAGAGTTTTAATATGCAAGCTCTCTCCCTCTAATGTACTGCCTTTGCAGAGGGGAAAAACCCAAAGATTTCAGCCATCCACAGAAGGCTACAGCTTTGTAAAAAAAAAAAAAACAGGTTAGCTTCTCACAGCTGTACTTGTGACCTTTCTGGTTTTTCTGTGGCACTTTACCGGAAAGAAACTACCCGTTAATTTCTGGTTAGAAACGTTCTACATAAGTATGGGAGTCCTGAACCTATTCATAGCAGGAAGGACACAGTTTTATGAGCTAAAATTTATGAGTCCTAGTGACAAACTCCCACCAAGAACAATGAAGAAGCAGGTTACGCCAGTTTTTCAGGACAGGAACAAACTCTTGAAGACTGTCCAGCTTCCTACCCCAGCAGCCCACAGTCTTCTCCCCTCAGTTGAGTACAAGGACTAGAAGCTTAGAGGCGCTAGGCAGCTTGAAAATCGCTTCTTGGTAATTCAGCGTCTGTCTTTATTTGTATAGCAGGCAAGGAAAGGGAAATAACAAGTTTCATTTGAACATCAGTAGAGCTGCCCTTCCTTTGAGAAAATGCGAGAGATGGTATTTATATTTCCATCTTTCTTTAAAACTGTACAAGACTAGTATCTCTGTGGAGATTTTTCTGCAATCCCATGTCCTGTTTTAACCCAGATCACTGCTAAGTCTTCCGCTGAAAATGCCGCGTGACAGCACACCCAGAACACAAATCCTGGATGTACATATCAGGATTGGGAAAGGAAAGAAAAGAACATCAGCATGGGAAGGGATGCTGTATTGGAAAGCCAAATCCCACCGCGTGACAGCACACCCAGAACACAAATCCTGGATGTACATATCAGGATTGGGAAAGGAAAGAAAAGAACATCAGCATGGGAAGGGACGCTGTGTAAGGTATTGGAAAGCACGCCCAAATCCCAGTGCAGCATACAGTGCAATTGTTCACGGATTGCTGCGGTCAGACGGTTTCTCCAGGGCCTGGGGAAGGGAAGGAGACTAAGCTTTTTAAGAGAGTCTCCGTTCCGATTTCCTCTCACCCCAGGTCTCTGACAGACCCCTCTGACCTTAGTTTCATTCTTCCCCTCCCCTGCCCTGGGTTAGCACCAGGGCTCGGCTGCTGCGCAGGGTCTAAGGGGGCTGCGCAGAATAAAATGTCTTTGGCAGCATTTCTGGCCCCGCTTCTTCATTTTTGTTCTGTTTTTAAAAGTTACTAATAGTTTATTTAAGAGGAGGAGGAAAGAAGAATGTACCCTACATGCCAGGGAAACTTTTTCTTCTGGATTCTCATAGTGGCTCTTTGCCTTAAAAGGGAATCTTTGCTCGGCCTCCGGATGCTCTGCTGTAAAGTCGGTGCCAAGGCATGGCAGGCATGTTAAGGATGACAAGTGCCATAACGTTATTTCATAATGCTGCTTCTCAACAGAAAGCCCAAAACATTCTCTAGGGCCAAACTGAGTTCTAGCTGGTGCTGCTGGCAAAGCAAGGAGAACACGGGGCACCTGCACAGGCTGTGTCTCTGCCTCTGGTACATCAGGCCCTCCTGTTGCCCTTTGTAGGGCTCCCCACCCACCTTCTGGTGAAGGGCCTGGAGAACAAGTCCTATGAGGAATGGCTGAGGGAACTGGGGCTGTTTAGCCTGGAGAAGAGGAGGCTGAGGGGAGACCTCATCACGCTCTACAACTACCTGAAAGGAGGTTGGAGCGAGGTGGGGGTTGGTCTCTTCTCCCAAGTAACAAGCGATAGGACGAGAGGAAATGGCCTCAAGTTGCACCAGGGGAGGTTTAGATTGGACATTAGGAAAAACTTCTTTACTGAAAGAGTGGTCAGGCCTTGGAACAGGCTGCCGGAATTAGGGGTCCAGAGCAACCAGATATATTACATCCCTGGAAGTATTTAAAAGACTTGTAGATGTGGCACTTAGGTGGACTTGGCAGTGTTAGGTTTATGGTTGGACTTGGTGATCTTAAAGGTCTTTTCCAATCTAAATGATTCTATGATTTACTTCTCTCCATCCTTCTCTCTTCCCTTGCATAGGGAAGAGCTAGCTCAGTGTTTGCCATACTGTTTGCCCATAATGGCATGTCAGCTGCACATTAACTGCCTTTCAAAGTACAGTGCTGAAACTCCCAGGTATTTGCTGGTAGCCAGGTACCACTGCTGCTCCTTCTCTTCTGCTCAGGATCCCCCATCTTCTCTCCAATGCAGCTCTGGGAAGAATGGCTGCAAAGGCAAGGCCAGGCATGCGAACAGCTCAGTTAATGCTACAAAAATGCGCAGAGTGCATTCTTGTGGTAAAACACGCCGGACTAGAGCTTCCCTTCTTCTCTGGGTGTACCTGCCAGAACTCCTCCCCCAGACCGAGAGGAGGTATCAGCCTCTCTGGTTGCCTTTGGGGAGGGTCTTCTGACTGTATAATCCTTGCACAGGTCCACTTGGGAGGGGCTGAGTGGGACAGAGCCCTAGGAACACGAGGGAAGTGATGTCAGATGGGAGACAAATAGATTATTTATTTCTAGGAGCCAGCGATGCAATTTAAAAGGAACCATTCACTAGTAGAAACACAGAAAATTACCTTACCCAAGCAAATACCCCGTTATTCTTCATTTTGAAATGTTCTCTTTTACCTTTGTGCCAAAAAACCCTTCTATCCAAACCAGTAGGTGCCAACATGAAGCCTCAGAAAGATTAATTTCCTAAGCGATTTACTAATGTCCAGATTTTTGGTAACTTGGGGATTAGGAAAGAAAAAGGACACAAATCTTTCCTAATGTTTATTTTCAAGAGCTCTACATGGAGCCAAATTAGGTAAGAGAGATTCAGTAGGTCATAGATTAACAGTGTTGCAACAATTAATTTATCTCCTGCTTAGAACAAACCATACAGCAGAACGCTGCATCATAGGTGCCCAAGTCCTGAGCCTGTGACAGACATGGGGTGGTGGTTCTTGGGTTTATTTTTGTTGTTTTTAAGTCTCCAGTTGTAGGCAAGCTCTGGCTGTCTAAGGAAGCCAAAAACTGAGCAGAAAGAGGGCAAATCCCTGCTTGAGAAGGCGTCTCGTACTATATTCTCCCCTGCCTGCACTCCTCCTCCCCTAGAACGGCACTCTCAGAGCAGAGAGGGGGGCACGGGGGGACAGGAGAGGCCATGCCACGCTAACTCTCCAGGACTTCTCTGCCCAGCCACTCATCAGTTCATCAGCTGAAAATACAGGCTGGAGTTCTGTGTTCTGGGCTTTGTCTTGTTAACACACAGCTCATTTTAGGCCCAGGCACACTCACTCCAAACCCATCAGGCGCCTACACAATACCAAGATAAGGATGCTCCTGTATCCTTGCCTCCCTTAGAGGAAAAATATCATTTGTATTCTAGCAGCACAAATGCTTCCTCGTCATCCTCCATTGCTAAATATACTCCCATACTGCAGCTAGACAGTACGAACAGGATTCATTTCACCTAGCCAGGGATATCTGCATATGTAAATGTTTATATCTGAACTGGCTCTCTAAGGACCTCTTAAAGTCAGCAGAGATAAATAGGTTTTTTTCTCCACTGGATAACATTTCAGTCCAAGGCAGAGATCTACAGTATGCCTTAAACTTCTTTAATTAAAACACACAGGCAAAGGAGAAAAGTGGCTCTCAACTGAGAGCAGACAATGGCAGATACCCAGCCTGGTGCTGTTACAGATGCTGCGTGCTGCAGTGGGGAGATCTCCCACACTACAGAGCCACGACAACAAGTGATCTGCACCAAGATTTGAAAGCAAGTAAGTTTTGGGGTGGCTTTTAACACCTTTTTCACGTCGGTGAAGGCAAATACAGGCCTGTCAGGTTTATTATTGTAATACTCAGAACAGTGTTTTTTCAATACCATCTGAAATTTTGGAGGCCAGAAAAACTGCTTGCAAAGAACAAGTAAAAACTAAAAGAACATAATTGGCAAAAAAGTCCGTATCTCTCTTTCAAGGTTTTTCGACTCTGCAAATTGAAAGAAAATGTAAATGTAGTGTAGTAAAAACACAGAAACTTCTTAATTAACTTTATCTATTCCCTGTGTGTTTTCAGACATGTCTATTAACTTAAGCATGGTTTATTTATTTATTTATTATCCTGTAATCTTCTATTGGAACACACTTAGCGTTACTCTGACTTCTGCATCATGATTAAATTCCAGTTCTGGCAGCAACTGCTCCTCCTGGTTATTCTGATGCAGCCCTGTTATCTTTCTAGAAGAGCACATGCAGTACACTTCGGTCCACCTCTGCGGGAAGGGAGTTCACCACCAGAGCACGTAAACCACTGAAGACACCGTTTGTTATCTTCCAACCCTTATGAAGTTTGTAGAGCTGGCAGATTGCAAAGCTATCCTTTTATTTCTAAACTGAGCAAATTTGATTTGGAAACCTCATGGCCTCGTAAATGCGGGATTTCACAATGTAAGCTTGCACAGAGTTGCTTTTCAGGATAGAACTGAGGTTTAATTGCTGGGAATTATTTCCCCATGGCAACCTGGCTTCAGCAGTCAGACTTCTTGCTATATAGCCCAGGATATACAAACGCAGTCAGTCTACTCTGCTCAAAGACTACCAGGGTGCAGACAGGTTTGTCTTTGTAAGAAGTGTTTCAGTTTCCTCACTGCCTTTTTGCCTTGCAAGCCCTCTTTGTACAATGAAAAACATTTATCTAACAATACTAAGTAGTTTTAAGTACTACTGTAGCCTAAAGAAAACCCGCAACAAAGGAAATATGTCAGATATGAAGGTCAAGCTCACCACCTTACCCACATACTATGTTTTGGAGGACAGGTACATATAATGCCTAATGTACTTGTAATCCAAATTTTACAATTCTCAACTTGTAAAAGTCTACAAAACTGTTTAAACATATATTTTATAATTATACTGTGCAGTATGAAAGAAGGCAATATGGACTGCATGACAGTCCCCAAACAGTTAATGAGAATACTCACTCCGAGAGTCTGTGCTCTCAATAGATAAGTATTTTTCAACATGGTGCAACATGTCAGCTCGCAGCTGAGCTCAGTCATAGTTGTTGTCTCTCTCCTCAGCTCCCCAGAGGCAACAAACAGTAAAGGACTGTCTTTTTACTTTTGGCAGGACTGGGCAAATTACAACTATTTAGGCACAAAAAGTGTCTTGCATTGGAAGGATAAGTTAGTTATTTTTGTTGGGAAGAGAGTGAAAACAAATTCATCACCTGCCTTGCTACTACAGTTCCACCTTTGAAAACGTCATCTATATGTAATCACACAGTAGGCAGGACTTTAACAGCTGAATCCTTCACATAAACACAGTCTGGTTTACATCTAAAAAGTGTGGTTTAATAGGACAGAAAAGTGCTAGGGCACACCAGAACTGAGAGCGTACACAGAAACACAGGTAACAACATAGCTACTTCAAACATCTTAGCTTTTTTGTAGGAGCTTCAGTAAACAATATAAACTCAATTAGATATATAGCATGGGAAAAAACTGTAATTTGTTTTCACTATTCATAAGCAATTTTGCATGCCTGCACCTGTAAACTCACTTTTAAAGCATTTGTACGAGCACACACATGTGCATCTCGTTGCACTGAGACACACAGCTGTGAGGAATTCAATTACCTGCCCAGTCATTAGTTATTGAACAGGTTGGGCAAAGAAATACCAATGTCAGGAAGCAGCCCCACCTGAAATTTTCATCTACTGTATCAAGCTCCACAAACTCATAGCTTACCCTTTAAATTAACTACAGCATTTTAATTAGGAAGGATATTTATTTACTAGAAATGACCATGGGTCAAGGTCAGTTCCCTCTCAATGGCAGCTCTGAAGATCAAAAATGGATCTTTTTCTTAATATTTTGGCTTTAATTTAAACCAAAGTTAGTTCAGGGAAGTCCCACCTCTCCTGGTATGCCTTAGATGAAATCCTGTGATGAGAAACGGTGCCTTTCAGTCTTAGCATGAGCTATCTTGTTAAACAAAAAACCTGAAATCCATAGAAGGCACAAACTTTGTCTCCCCATAGAGTAAGAGAGAGTTGAAGGTAAAAGGAATCAAAGCATTATCTTAATTAAGTAACTTTCATTAACAAACGATATGTACAAAACATTCACTAATCTAACCACTAAGTTAATTTTTAAACTTTGCGACAGAATGATGCAATGCTCTTTGTTCAGTTTTGTCATCAATAGCACACAGCTGTTCAGTATTTCCTAGAAAACAGCACGCTAAGGTTTTGCTTTCTGTACAATAGAGGAAGAAAAATCTATTTAAAATACAAACTCTACGGAATCGTGGGTCAAAGTAAAGACTATTTGAATGACTGATTGAAAAAAACAGTAGGGTGGATAATAGTTTAATTACTGGTACAGTTAGATCAGCCACTGTTAATTAGCTCATGAGACAGCAGTGATTCCCAACCCTAATTTATTACTTTTCAGGATACACCAAGGGAGACCGAAAAGCTTAAGTAGAAGCACCTTTACAGTTGCGTACTGATCCATTAGCAATGAGAGAAACCCCAAAATAATAGATACATTCAAACTTCTAGTGTTACCTCCAAGGGCTTGCTGAAATACAAATTCATTCTTTTAATTAAATGCTGCAAGTGCAGCCAAGAAATTGGTTAAGGAAGACTAATAATTTTCAAAAATAAATATTAAAATCAGATGCATAGTTGTGTGCAGAATTTGCTTCATTCCCTCGGCTGCACATGCAAATGACAAGCAATATCTTTAACTGTTCACGTGGATTCGCAATTAATCAGTTCACACAAGCAGAGACCAACGTCTAAGATTCTTCCTCAAAACCCAATGTGAAGTCATGCTTTTACACTAGCTTTTGGAACCCAACATCACACCTCGAAACAAGGGATGGTTATGACCAGCTAACTCTCTTCAAACACAGCCTGCATCGCTCGCCTGAGAAGCCCTGTTTCAATTCCTGGCAGCAACTGGCAGTTCATACTGGTTTTGCAGAGGTGTAACCATACTAGTCACGCGTAGCTGCGCTAGTCGTTTCACTGCGAAGAAATGAAAGATGATCTCTAACCAGTGAAGTCTCTCTCAAGAGAGTAGTTTACTATCATTGCTGGGTGATCCAGTTACTTCTCAGTATTTAAGTCTCTACTTCAAAAATCAATAGGAATTCTTCTCAAAAAGCTTCTAACTGAAAGCACTTAACAGATGAGTTAGCTTGACTACCAATAAGATGTGTGGATTTAAAAAAAAAAAAAAAGGCAAAAACCACCACAACCAAACTCTTTGATGTATTTGAATGATGTATCTCGACATGAAAAAAAGCTTTGTATGCTGAAAAACAACAAAAAACCAAATACTTCCGTTTCCCCTCTGTCCCACACAGATGGTGGTTTCAAGACCCCAGCTCTCTCTTTCCCCTGCACCAGTTTGTTCTGAAGAAATAAGGCAGTCACATTAAAACTGAGGACTTTGTATAATGAAGAATCAGCAAAACCTGGTTTATCGTAATTTCTTCTCCCCTGTCTTGCCAAATGCATCCTGCTGATTGCCAGCACTTACCCCTGTAAGGCTTTGTTGTTCTGAATCTGGGATTTGCCGTCACATTGGACTGAAGAGCAGACCTGGGTAAGTGTCTGGAGTGTGAGTGGAGCTACCAAGGGCACTGAATGTTATCTCTCCGGTGTGTGAATTTTCATAGACCACCATGAAGAAGCCCAATTAACTCCATGTACTTTGTATGGTATGCCAGGATTATTTTTTTCAGGTATTAAGCTATCCTGAAAGTTTTAATATTCTGTCACTACCTGCCTTTCTGAGGACAGCTGCACTCCCTGCTGATTCTTCCTTTTTTAAAAATAAAAGGAATTACACAGACATACGCAATGTTCCTTTTACCTGGGGAGCATCTGCTATCACCAGTCCCTGCTGCTGAGCAAAAGCACTTCTAAACTTATTTCAGTACCAGACAGAAATGAACTTGGAAAATTAACATAGCAGCATTTTCTGACAAGCTCAAACAACCTAACTCCAGTGTTAATGGACTCCATTAACTCCAAGAAGTGTTTTTTTCTTCAGAAAGCTGGAAGAAAGGGTTAATCCACACATCCAATACCCTTCTCTTTCCTAGGTGCTGGCAGCTCTTAAAAGAAAAGCAACATCTCATCTTCTCTAACAGCAATTTGCTGAAGTCTTAGTTAAGATGCTGTTGAGCCCCACAGAACCAGGGATTAAGAAAAAGGATTAGAAAATCCCCCTCAACAAAAGAACACTTCATCCAACTCAGTTTTGGTGTAGTCACAAAGACAGATGTATGATGGGGGAACAGATATATTTTGTCCTAGCCATCTTAGAGACAGGGCAACAACCGGTGGGAGACCACATTCCTAACACCACATCTCTTCAGCAAAGATCAGCAAGAATGGAAAGAGAAAAGCTCTTCTACAGAGGATTTTTTTTTTCTCCTACAAACCTATTTGTTAAAGACCTTGGGGTGCAGAGATGGTCTGAGATACCAGAGAATAGCGGCTAAAAATTAAGTGGGAAATAGCTACTTTCTCCATAAAGAGCAGCACCAGAAAAACGGGCTATTACAGCACAGGAAGCAAAGAGGCAAACCAGGAATTTTAGTCAACTCCCAGAAGGATGAATGTTGCACGCTCATACTTTCATACTTTGCGTGTATATAAACTGAAATCATCTTCCAGGCAGAAACAAGCAGCTAAAATCTGGAGCAAATCCTCTAATGAAACAGACGCATACCAAGGAAACAAGATAAAAGAAGGGTGAATAACTTCAGAAGTTTGAGATTACAATCAAATCTATTCTTCTTAAAACATCCAGGAGGGATCTTCAGAAAAAAGCAGCATACTTTTGCCCCTAAAACAGAGGGGAATGCTGTTAAACCTTGGGGCAGGTGCCCCTCCTATACTAGCTCTGGAGACACCTTACAGGGTTCTTTCAACACACAGAATAATTTTAGCAGTCCTTTCCCTCTGGCTATCGCTTCACAGGATGTAGAACACGTAACCAAAATACAACTCAATGTTGTAAATACCTCTGAAGAAAGACACCGACTTCTTCATTAAGTTAATATATTGTACGTTATTCACCAACTTTCATAAATGCACCAGGGTCATGACACTCCTGTGGCGAATACAAGTGAACAAATGAACGACTATCCCAAAGAAATGGAGGAGCACTCGGCTCACTGGACTGCTAGTGAGACACAGCATCAAGTCCTGACCTTCAGGAGGGGACCAGGTTGTTAAATGGCTTTGACAGAAGTATCTAGCAGCTCATAGTGGGGCTGAACGTCAAGCAGAGCACTGCAAGTTTTGCAGCCACCACCAGAAGACACTTTGCATATGCTGGAGAACACCCACCTGCGCAAGCAGGGAGAGCCGTCCCTCCGGAGGGCACGTCCCAGCCCGGCGAGTCCAGGCTGGCAATGCCACCCAGGCCCACCTCCACTGAGACCTGCTCTGAACTGAGGACGGGACACTCGTGTCAAAGAACAATCTCCAAAAGCACATCTGTGGCACAGAACTACCACAGAGTTCCTCCTGCCTGGTCACACCTTGCCAAAGCACAAGACGTGTCACCAGTCCTTCCCAAGGAGCTGGGTGACAATCCCAAGAGGCTGTCCTTGAGCAAGGAATCAGCTCCTGTTACAGAAATATTCAGCAAGACACAGCACGACAATTAGTGATGTCAGTTGCCCTCAACCATAAACATTTTGAACTATTTCGGTACAATGGAAAGTTGTGGGAGGGAGAAAGAAAAAGAATGGGATAAAAATAGCTGACATGGTTCAGAAGAGCATTTTGCCTGTGAGCCCCTTCCCTGCACACTGCCCTCCCTCCCTTCTCTTCTGCCTGTCCCCAGACTTCTGCATTAATCAGATTAGCTAATGTTAAACAAGGCTCCTCCTAATTACTTTCTAATACCATAGACCGGACTAAATTATTGAAAAATGTTTCTACCTAAATTAGGGTAAAACAGGATTGATTTTTTTAAATATTCGCTTTACTCCTGTCGATACACAGAAGCATCACGGACAACAGCTATCTTCAGCAATGAGAGTCAAGGCAGTGGAGAAGAGGCAGCCACATCAAACACGCTCTGCTTCTACCCACCTATGTCCTGGTTCATGAACATGTTTAAGACAACTTTGCATGACCACTTAAAAAACAGAATCCAATGTCAAAATTAACCTGGTTTCTTTCTGATCTTGCTATGAATTATTTGAGGAATAGATAAGGAATTTAATTTTTCAAAAACCTGTAAGTGCTAGATGTAAAAATATATAGCACCATCCAGGATGCCAAACTTGCTAATTTATCTGACTGAAGCAATCATCATTATCGCACTATCACTGAAAACAAATTACTACACTCTTGAAAAGTACCTGTAAAAATTCCACTTTGTTAGTAATGCCAACGGCACACGTACCCAAAAAGAGTGGGGTTGGTTGTTTCATTTTTTGGTTGGCGTCCAAATCAATCCCTGCACATTTTTGTAAGAAGGGAGGCTCTCAGGAGAAAGAGGAGTCTTAAGTTATCTATTCCCACACTCATCCTGGACTATGTGTACGTATAAACCATACTGTACTTTTATCAGAAGTCATTACACAACGAGATCCCTCTTTCCTGACACCGTATCACTGATTATTAGTCAACTATCCCAGAGGGACTCGTTTTCACAGGAGACTTAAAAAGAAACGCACTGACTTCAAAGCTGCACGAGGAATAGTCTCTAAAAATCGCCTGCGCAGGACCCAGAGTGCCACGGCACAGCAACCGCGCTGCAGTTCTGAGCCGCGCTCCAGCATCCGAATGAGGACTCAAGCACTGGCTCAGGCAGTGCACACTGTGTCCTGAAGCCATCAGCACGCGGCTCCGAAGAACGTTTATGGCCAGCTCAGTTATCCGCTGGGACCAAGGAGGGGAGATCTCTCAGGTACCCGAGTCTTCCTTCCACTTGTGCTGCTTGAGGCCAGTAAAAAGCACACCTCTGCAAGGAAGCTAGCAATAATCAGCTGCTTCACAAAAAACTTGAACAATTAATTAAATAACGTTAAAAAAAAGAATAATATTCCAAGCTTTTACATTGTACTTTTTTCCCTTTCCCCTTCTACCTCTCTCCAGAACCACCAACTTGTAGAAAACAAACCAACAACAAACAACAGAAAAACTGCATCCATTTGGTTTTTTCCCTCCCTAACCATGGGCTAAATAATTACACAATTCATTACAGGAGAGGGGAAAAATGAGATTAACATATTTCAAAAACACGTGAAGTGAAACGAAAGCCCTAATTAAATACTGTGCTAAGGAATACACGTAACTTCATCTCAGCTATGCTATGATTAATTTAAAGGGGAGATGACACTTTTCTAATGGT
The DNA here is from genome assembly GCF_000690835.1 of Fulmarus glacialis. NCBI lineage: Eukaryota > Metazoa > Chordata > Aves > Procellariiformes > Procellariidae > Fulmarus > Fulmarus glacialis. The sequence goes on along the minus strand of NW_009199197.1, from coordinate 1,284 downwards.
ATTTTAATTTTTTTTAATCATTACAAGCGTGTAGTCTTGGTCCCATCCCTGAAGTGTTAAACACAGTTTACTAACCCATATGATGAAAGATACAAGCATCTCCAGAGTTCTTCATAGCTGAATCACTAATAATTTAAAGGAGTAATAAACCTAACAGTAGCTATCATAAAAAATTAATTAGAAAGGCTGAGAGCACATCTGCTGCTTTTGTTACATTTTTCCCCCTTTCTGGTTCAGTTGTCTTTCCCCACACTCTTTTAAACTCTTCTCAGGTTCTCGGGGCTGCTTCTTCTTCTTGTGAAGCCTTTTTGCTTCCTCCCACTTCCCTCCTTGTTTCCTCCCCGTACGGATTTTTCCTTTGGCAGCTGTTGTTACTAATGGGCGACACAGACACTGTTTGGCACCCAGCAGCTCGGAGGACTTGGACCTACTAACTAATGAAAACAACTTGCATGTTAAAAGCGTCAAGAGAGTGAGTTAGGTACAACTCGTATAAATAATGTACAGCAAATTTGCTATGGAGGAAAATCATACTGATTAAGTATCATACTGGAACAACTGAGCTTTATAATTCACAACCAGGAGAGAGACAGACATGGAGGGCAATTTAGAGAGAGGACGGGCACTCTACCCCTTGTCCACTGTGAATTTCTACAAGTCCTTGGCAGCCTGTGGAGGGCTGGGAGGGAAGGGTGATGATGGTTCCCAGTCATGCCTGAGAAAAAAGCCTAAAATGCAGTAGGCTGTTCATAACGCCAGGCTATGCACAAGCAAGATATCTTTTGATCTCATTACGAAGCCATTTGTAGGCCTGATCAACAGAAGAAAAATTACTTCATCCAAAGTTTAGTACTGATTCATCCAAAGTTTAGTATTGATTCATCTTCTGTATGGACTACAGAAAACTCAAATCAGCAGTACTTCAGGTGGCCAGGCTTAAGAATGGTATTTGATACCCTCTGTCCTACACTTACTCTAAAATAGATGGTAAACCATTACAGTAATGTGGGATTCATCTCATTTAACTTCATATGACTACAACATAAGCGCTAACGAGTGAGCTGGTCACTCTGTATCAGGCTGGCATTGCACCTCTGCATTCAACCACATCTTTAAGCTCCCTGTTCTTCTCTACCAACAATAAAGCGGACAAAGCTCATTGTGGATGCCTATGTTCAAAGAAATCCTACCGCAGCTGTCACCAACAAGCCACCATTTTCAGCCTAAACGAGGTCCCATGTGGTCCCTGATTTCACCATGTCATGGTTTAACCCCAGCCGGCAA
>NW_009199196.1:0-27316 GCF_000690835.1 Fulmarus glacialis | reverse complement strand
GACACGGGGCCGCCTGCCCCGGGGTCTGGGCAGCGAGAAGCAGCGGCCGGTTTAGCTGCAGAAAGGGAAATCCCGATCTTTAAAAGACAGTTGGCAGCGCCGATTATTAAAGCAGAAGTGAAGAGTTTTTTCTGGCTCCGGTCCCTGCTTTCCTCCCTTTGATTTTTCTTTTTTCTTTGCTGGCTCTCATCAGGACACTTGTTTCACTTTGGGTGATGCCGGACACTGCTTGCTAGATCTGAAAGGAAACAAAGCAGCAGTGCTAGAATATTTTTTAAAGATGTTTTCCCTGCAAATAGTGTTAATCGTGTTAAAGATGTTGGGGTACATCCAAGAGTGATTTGCTCTCCTTTGGTTAATTTGGACTTTGTGAAGTCCATGGAAAAACGTGTCTAAAACAGTCTCCTCCCTAAAAAGAGAGAGACATGCACTGATCTGATTTGTAAATCCCATTGATATTCCCCTTTTTTCTGCTCTTTCATGAAACAGATCCTAATTTATCAGTTTGCCAGACAGAAGGAGTTGGCAGGTACTAATGCTTTAGCCGATCAAAGCCTCCCTTCCCAAAGGTGGCACTGAATTCAGTTGACGCTTGTGGGTCAGTGGCTCTTCTCCCACTTCGCTTTGTCTTACCCAAGCTCTTATTAGTATTCTTCCTTTTCACTGTGCAATAGGGTGGCTGTTGGAGAGGGTAGCCAGGGCATCTCTGAGCCCAGAGGCAAGAGGCTTTACTGAAGTGCAGGCTGGTTTAGAGGCACGTGCGGGTGCAAAGGTGTTGCAGTAGCTAGGTGGTGTTGCAGTATGCCTGTGTGGAGGAAGCTCTGAAGGATCAGGCTGGTAAATTGTGTTCTTGTGCAGTCAGGATTAGGGTGTAAACGTGCCTGTTCACTCAGAGACCCTCAGGGAAGGAGCCTCAGTTTGCTTTGCCTTTGAATTGGGGTCAGCTGGCCAGGAGATGATGACCTAAAGTTGGTTAGGTGGGGAAGGACTCTGTGGAGCGATGTGGAGGACTTGTGTGCTCTGACACCCGTAACAGCTGGCTGCAGTTTTCCCGATCTAGTTGCGTTTTCTGATCTTCTCTTCCCTAATCCACTGAGCTTTGTGGGAGTCCTCCTCTGAAGTATCTCCAAAGTTGTTAGCTCCAGGTAGCTACTGGCTGAGTGCAATCAGACCTGGCTGTGCGGGGAGGGACGGCACAGGAATGCAGGAATGTCTTGTTCCTGGGGCATTTCCTCCTGGGGAAGGAAGACGGGAAGGGATCCTTGTGTGTAAGTATTCCAAGAGCAAAACGTTTCTCCCCTCGTAGACAATGAATCGTTTCAGCGAGCTGACACTGTTATTTGTGGCTCCTGGCAAACCAGATAAGAGCTTTTTGCCAGGCACTTGCTCAAATCGGTGCCAGCCCCAGCCTTGCTGATTGCCTTTCTCTGTTGCACTGGGTGGGAGAGAAGCCTTTGTGTACCACGGCAGTAATCGCAGTGGTGCTTCTGGGTGAAGGAGGGTTGTTGCTGGTCCCCTTGGTTACACAGTCGCTGATTCCGGTCCTTGTATCTCCAGGCCTTTTTATTTTCCAGAGAGAGGATGCCACTTTGGAGAAGGAATTTCTCCTGCCTGGCTCTGCTTGCGGGGCTATGAACAGCTATTTCCAAGACCTCTTTCCTTTACCCTTGATCTAAACCTTGCAAAAGGCTGGTTATACATGCTCGTTAAACAGGGAATTAAATCACATAGGAATGCTGCTTGCTTGATGTCTTCTCTATTACAGAGCTATGCTTAGAAGTTGAGGCTTTTTAAGTGATTGTGTGGGCTTTAGCTAAGCTGTGAAAAAAGCCTTGTAAACAATAAGCCTTTGTGATGAAGGCAGAGTAAGAGTAATTATCACCTGTCCTATTAAAAATCTTCCCATTTTGGGGCATAACCAAACTAATCAGAGAGTGTTGTGCTTTTCCAGATAACTAGGTGATCTTTAAGAGCGGCTCTGGGAAGCAAATGCAAAATGAGCAGCGGTGGACAGTGGAGAAGACGCAGAGGGCTCTCGGTCTGAGCCACGAGGATTTGAAGATGTCTGCGTGCAGTGACTTTGTGGAACACGTTTGGAAGCCCGGCTCCTGCAAAAACTGCTTCAACCCAAAGAGTTCCCATCGGCTGCAAACACCCCCAGACGTGGGAGCTTGTGGCGTGCTCCCGAATGGAGTTAGGACCAAGCCTGAGAGCCCCGCGTTGGAAGACGAAGGTCTAAATACCTCCCCCTTCTCAAAGCCAACAATTGCTGTGAAGCCAACTATGATAAACTCAGATGTTTCTGACACGTGGGCGGATGTGAATATGAATGCAGATCTGTCGCAGGTAATGATTAATCCAGTCAAAGCATGACTTCCCGTTACTTACCTCTCCTTGGGAGTGCTAGGAATATCTGTTAAAACGGTTTCCTTCCCTTTGTTTTTCCTTCTGGTCTTGACTCAGGTTTTTAAGCCTTGTATTGGCTTCTCAAAGTGTCTTTGGCTGACTCTGAATGAGATGTTGCTCACAAGGCATGTGCAAAGGAGCTTAAAAGTACGTTGTTTGTTTAGGAACTTCCGGATTTTAAATGAGGATGCGGGTTAAAGTTATTTTCCTGGGAAGATATACTGGAAAGAAGCCCTGTCTGGTTGCAGTCAGTGCTAACTGGATCCATGGTCTTCATGGGTGAGGAAGAAAGGAGCCCAGCTCCTTGGGCTCCCAACCTTTGCCAGAGCAGTAGTGCCCTCTGGGTGTAGCGCTGCTGCCTGCCCGCAAACTGGCAAGCCCCGGTGGTGCGAGTTGCTATCGAGATGGGTGGTTCACTCCTCTCCCCGACAAGCTGATATCAGCACTGCCCCAGCGATACGGAGTGAAGCCTGGGTTGCTGTCACCCTGCTCGTGGCGTAGGTGTGCTCGTATCTCCCACCCTTGCCCCAGAGGAGAGTCAGGGCTTGCCGGCTCTGTTCTTAGCCTCCCGTTGCTCTCCCTTGCTTCTCCTCTAGGGATAAAGGGCACACGAGCACAGGCTGCCATCGTCGGTGGGGTTTGATCTGTGCACGCAGGTTTGGCCCGAGGCTGGGTTCTACACTGTGGGAGCGGGTTCTGCCACCCTGGGGCTGGGAGTCGCTTCGCAGGCACGTGTTACCCTCTGCCTCTCCCACTCCTCCTCTCCCTTGGCCAGCAGGGTAGATCTCCCTCAGGTGAAGAGATTTTGGATACATTTCCCTGCTTGCTCCCCAGTCCCTACTGCTTAGCATAGCCAAGCTGCTATCCCAGGATAACCTATGATAGTCATATCTGTGCTCCGGAGTGTGCGACTCCGGAGCAGCAGTGTGAAATGAAATGAAAATAAGCAGAGGGAGGTGCAAATATTCCTTCCCTTTCTGAATCTTTAATTGCACGGTGATTTGCAGACAGGATGACAGGTTGGACACGTTTCTGGCAGTGAATCCACAGAAAGAGAAAGGAGAATGCCTTATTTCAGTGCATTGCCATTGTTGGTAACGCAAGGATTGCAAATGGTCCAGGAAATAGGACAAGTGTAATTTAAGTAGAAAAGGTTTGCGGTAGTTATTGGTGGGGTGAGCACAGAGCAAAACAGACTGCGAACGCCAGAGGACTTTTCTGTGGAGCTGGGTTTTTTCTTTTCTTTTTTTTTTTTTAATATTTCTCTTTCATTTTGCATATGCACATCCTGACAGCAGACTTGTCTCTTTGGCCCGTGCAGGTCAGCTGGGGCATGGTTTCTGGCAAACACCTCCTTCTGAAATCAGGAGATGCACAGCGGATCTGCCTCGACAATTTTGGCAACAGTGGTGTGAGAAAGCCCTTCCTTCACAACCCGACGAGTGACTGCTTGTCTTGCTGTCCTTCTAGTTACTCCATGGTGGGCCTGCGCAGCCTGGAGAGTCGAGTGGAGAGAAATGTCTCCATCCACAGCCTGGTGCTTGTGGGTGAGGTGGGCAAGCAGGAGGACAGAGCCAAAGACAAGTTTGCCCTGCCACATCGGGCCCCCTGCTCTAATCCGTCTGCCTTGGGGGACAGAAGCACCGCGAACTCCAGCAGAAACCCTTCCTCCCAAGCCAGAGAAGGAGCAGCGCTCCCCTCGGAGGGTGACTGTGGTCGCTTCTCCTCCAGCTTTGAAAGCGAAGGGGGCGAGTACTGTTCAATCAGAGACTGCCACAGAGAGCGCCCGGTCTTGCGGGAGCCGCGTTGCGTGGAGGGGAAGGGTGCCCGGTGCGAGAAGGAGAGCCCCACTCCCTGCGGATGGAGGCAGCGGGATGCTCCCGAGATTTCCAGGCCAGGTGGCAGGGCGGTCAAGTTTGGCGAAGAAGAGCGCAGAGCTGTGAACGTGGCCTTCTGCATCACGAAAGACCAGGGTGATCCTCTCCCTTATGCCCTGTGTTCAGAGAGGAAAAAGCTGGCTCTCCACGCCGAGCCTGCCGCCCTCCCCGAGAGCGCAGGGAGCAGCAAGGCAGCTGCCTTTGCTTTGTCCCGGGAGGACGGGGACTCGCCTCTCCCTGGAGAGCTCTCTGTCACCGGAGGCCCCTGGCCTGAGGGTTCAAGCACTCCTCAGCAGGCTCTGGTAGAGCCGCAGCGCCCTCGCCTCGCCGAACCAGCCCGCGGTGATCCCATCTACGCCGAGAGCACCAAGAGGAAGAAGGCGCAGCTGAAGGCTGTCGGCGGACAGGCAAAAGCGGAGAAGCTGGCCCGTGGCACTGGCAAGGAGCAAGCTGATGGGGCGTGGAGGGATGGTGGCTGGGCTTTGGGTGGTGAGAAGGAATACCAGGACTCCACCGGCCAGGTGGCGGCAAAGATAACTATCATGACCGCACACACGGAGGATGATCACAAGACAATATTTCTCAGCAGCCCTGACTCGGCGGTGGGAGTTCAGTGGCCATGCATCAGCCCCACTTCCCACCCCGATTTTGGGACTTCATCACCTGCCATTGAGCCTGGAGAGATTTTTCATGCATCTGGAAGTGAAAACAGCCCAAGATTTCATCTGGCAGCTCCTGCCAAGACCTCAGTTACTGAGAGCCCAGCCATTCCCCCAAAGATGTCTAAAAACAGCCAGCCGGGCAGCGAGGGGAACCGTGTGCCCCCGGTAAGCTCCCATGTGGCAAGGTTTAGTGATGACAACAGCCGCGACGGAGCTGGTGTTCAGCTGCTGCCGAGGAGCTATACTGGCACAGGCGCCTTCGGGGCGTCCCCTTCTCCGTGCACTCATGTCAATGGGGTCTCTGTGGAAGAGCCCAGCAGAGGCCTGGCAGGCTCGTCCTATGACAGGAGGCAGAAATACTACACCCCAACGTGGACCAAGCAGTGCCGGATAGAGGAGGAGGAGGAGCAGGAGCAGGAGGAGGAGCAGGAGCTCTTAACCCACCCATGGGCGGTGGGAGCTGAGAATGGAAAAGCTGGTGCCGACCTTCTGGATGAAGGCCCGATGCTGGAGAGCCAGACTGGGATCAGCAAATCATTGTCTTTCTCCTTTGATTTCCCTAAAAACAAGAGCAATGGCGTGGAGTTTGCACCACCGCCACCACCGCCGAAAAAGCAGTCCAGGTACAGCCCTGTGAGTGTGCGCGTGGCGGTCTGTTAACCATTTGCAATTGGGATGTTTGCTGCAGGGATTGATTGACAAGGAGGTGCTTCCCGTGTTTTTTTTCTTCCTTTTCTGTTCAAAGGTGTGCTTTGAGGAGCACGGGTGAAAAACTACTTACTTTTTCACTCTGAAAAGCTGTCAGATCTTTGGAAGTCCCAGTTCGAATGCTGTGCATACTTGCAAAAGCCCTTTGGGGCTGCAAAGTACAGCCTTGGGTCCCAATATTCAAGTGAGAACAAGGTCCATGCCCGGGATGGCTGGTGTTTCCCAGGTCAGCTTCGTTCTGTCTCGGCACAGTTCCTTCATGTTGAATAGGATAGAAAATCTGGGGTTGCGAGCTCCTCTTGCAGGTGGAACTGGGCAACTTCTCTTGGTGTTAATAGCAAGGGCCTCTGAAATCCTCATTTTCAGTTTGGCTCTAATGTCTTTTAGCTTTTGAGGTTAACTCTTGAAACTGCAATTTCCCAGGGAGGACTCCTTGCCTGCAAGCCGGTGATTGGAACTTGCCTAATGTGCGCTCATGATGTGTGGGAGGCACCTGGCTTCAGCAGCCTTCCCCTCGCCGCTCTCCTGGAAGTCAGGTTTGCAGGCAGGGTGACAGCAGGCCCTACAAAACATGTGACTGAGAAAGAGCTGTCCATCTGGGAAGGAAGTAGCTCTGCTAAGCAATTAAAAAAACAGGCTTCCAACACTTTGTGTGCATTCAGTATCTGCAGCTGTGTGTATCACCAAAAAAAAAAAAAAGAAAAAAAAAGAAAAAGAAAAAAAAAAAGAGAAAATGAAGGAGGAAGAATTTATTTCCTTTCAATGCAACTAAGTTGTCTTGATCATAGTGGGGAGGGATACTTTCACATTCTGCGGGTGTCCTGTATTTGCTTTATTGCGTGCGTCAGTTACCTGGAACTGTGCATTGCACAACAGATTTGACTCCAGCTCCTCGATTTAAAAGTTGAGAGAAGAGGGATGGGTGTTCGGAGGAGAACTTGCTTTTGGGGTCCATGGTCAAGCTTATGCGTAGGCATCAGTGACCTCCAGGTTGAGACTGTGGTTGAGTTGGCCCATCTGTTTTGTTCTCACACTGAATTTTCAATGTTTTTAGGGTTGGCTAGCCCAGGGAACTATTGTTTTAAATTGACCAAGTGGTGAACAAATGAGGTTTCTCAAGGAAAGGGAAGAGAAGAACAAGAGGCTTTAGTTCTCCTTAATGCTGGAGATGCTGTGATGCTGCATGCCTGCTGGAGTCAGAGGAAAGAAAAGGTCCACAAGCAAGTGAGCACACAGATGAGCTTTATTGCCTTTAAAATCAAAGAGGACTCTAAGATGTGCTTTAGCTTTGACCCTGTGAACTTTCTTTGATCGCTGCTGCCACTTGGTGTCTTCTACCAGCCCGTGGCTTGGGGTTGTATTTGCCACGTGAGGTGTTGGGTTGTTGAGGCCCAGCAGAGCTGGATGCTGTCAAGCAGTGATCATACAGGAAACGCCAAGTTGCCCGCTGAAAGTCCTCTAGGACCCGAGTCCTTCCCCTGCAGAGCAGAGGTCACTGGGCAGGCCAGAAGGGTGGTGGCACTCAAACTCAGCAATATATATTCCAGCAGCATCTTCCACTTGCAGTGCTAGGACCTTCTTCCGCTCATGGAGGAGCAGCCATGCAGAGCCCTTTGTCTGGGGGCAAGGATGCTTCCCTGGCAGTGCTCGGAGTCCCCTTTCCGCCTTCGTGAGGGCTGGGAGCGGAGGCAGGGGGATCCTTGATGTGTCAGGGCGTCTCCTTCGCTGGGTGACTTGGACCAGCTGTGCTCCAAGCCAGAAGCATGCCCTGCTGATGCCCTCCACGTGGAGTTACGATCTGTCCTGAGGGGTGTGGAGCATTTTAGGCTCCTTGGAGGGGCTGTTTCATGCTCCTGGTGTGATCGTGCTGTGCCAACTGTAACACTTGCTTCTCTGAGTCTTCCTGAAAGCATCTGTGTGCTAGAAAGCATGTGTGAAAGAGGGCAAGGAAACTGAGGTCAGGGAACACGTGGCATCCGTGACCAGGATTCTCTGGCAGAGCCATAAACCCTGCCAGGTGGTTGAGGTAGGTGCTGGCATTGCTTTTACCCCTTGTGGCTGTAGGCAATGTGTTGTTCTACCTGTATTTGTCTCCTAAATGCCTTGATGCCTGCAGCTGAGCCTTTGGGCGCCTTACTCAAAGAGCATAGCCCTCCCTCCACCTACCAAACCCCTGCGCAGCCGGCCTGAGGAACGATTTGATCAGATGGCAGGTTTCGCAAGCCGTGCGAACCCAGCTGGTTGCTTTGTTTGTTTGCTTTGAGGGTGCTCTCGTTTTTGTCTCAAGTGTGGCTTCTCTGAGCGTGTCGATGCAGGAACCAGGGTGTTGTTACCTGCACGTGGCGGTGGGAGGGATGGCTACAGGCACAACTGGTTATAATCACCATAGCGGGATTCTGTTACCCTGGGCAGTCATTGCTTGTAGCTTCCGGTCATGACATGACTCTTACGTGGTGCTGGAGGAACATCTCCTCTGGTCTTCTTGGGCTGCAGCCAAACACCTGAAGAAGGGAGGAGGTCTTGCGCTCAAAGATGACTCTGAGACACATCCATATTCTCCTAGGCCCGGGCCGTCTGTGGGCATGTGTTTGTCCATAATGGAAAGACCACCACCGATACTTCTGTTATGCTTATGTAGTCCCTTGCAGAGACAGAGCTCATCAGCCCAAGACGTCCTCTGGTGGCACAGCTGCAAAGGCTCCTTTGATGGATGGATGTAGATGAAGCCAGCGTAGACCTGGTTGTGGCACAGTCTTGGGGGTTGGGGCTTAGCAAATCAGGGTTCATTTCAGCTGCAGAAAAGGTGTGTAACCATCCTTTTTCCTTCTAGATCTCAAGCTGTAGCAAGATACTTGATTTCATGCTGGAAAATGAAGCCTGCCTGTTGGACTTTCCTAATTAAACTTAATTGCTTATTTTAAAGAAAACTTGCATGTGTGTTCAAACTAGTTTCAAAGCAGAGAAAGAAAAAAGTGAGTCTGTAGATTTTGTTTTGCTCATCTTGGCTCTAACAATTAAAAGGGAAAGAAGTTTTTACAGGGTAAATTCCTGCCAGGCACTGAGGAAACTCTGGTTTTGCAGTAAGCTGTCTCTTAGGATGGCAGAAGGAGTGATTTTAGGCAGTTTTAAAAGTTGGCGCAAAAAAGGAAAACAATTAATTTGTGCCTGTTTCATCCTATATAAAGCTACTCTGGACCTCTTGTGACTGTTTCTTCTTCTTTTTTCCTGCTTGTTTGAAAGATTATAGATATTTAAGGTATGCTTGGAATGGAAAATGAGTTGAATTACAAGAAGAAAAAGATTGGAAAGGGAAGATGGTGCCTGGTCTTCTTCCAAAAGTCAGGAAGGTAGTTGGCTACAGAAAGGGCTCACCAGGGGAACCAGGATCCCCTGGACTTGTATGTGTAATGATGACCTACAGGTTCTTCGATGTGAAATGCTGTGGCCTTCAGTTTCTTGGCACGAGGGATGAATCTTTGCTGGAATGTATGTCTCTCTTATGCAGAGGGTCAGGCTAAAAGATCCTAACGATTCCTTCTAGCCTGCAAAACCTTGACAGTTAATTTGTTTCATGTGCCTTTTAAAGAAAGGAAACAGTGATGCTGTTTTGCATCTTGAGCTGTTGGCTCTTGAGCTGTTTTCATCATAATTAATGCCACCTTCAAAAGGCAGCACCATAGATAGCTTCCGAAATTTGCTGAATGCACTGACTTGGGGTAACAAAGGTGTGTAGCACGGCACATCCCGACACCCGCCATCGCTGAAAACAGCCAGGACAAATGAGTTTGAGGTGTGCCAAGATTGCATGTTACGGTGCTGCTGCTGCCGCTTGTTGCCAGAGGGAACAGAAAACAAAAGAGTTACAAAAAATGACGATGCTGGGAATTGGATCACCAGGAAAAGAGCCAGGTTTGTTCCTCGCTGGGGAGGTGGTGCTGGCTGGTGGGACTGTGCTATATGTTTCTTGCCGGGAATCGGTCTGTGACGGAGCAGCGCTGCACCATTCCTGAGGCACCCATTGCTTTTTGGAGCTCACTGTCAGGGTGTACCCCCGGTGGCAAAAGCAGACTGGCTACATGGAGCTGCTGTGGCAATTACAAATGCATTGGATGTCACGCGGGTCCCAGATTTTGACCCTCTTCTCCGTGACGGTGGATGATAGCAGGGACTTGCTGTGTTTGGTCTAGGACAAGCCAGATTTATTATTATTAAAACAAAAAAAACCAAACCAAACCAAAAACAAAAAAACCAACATCCCCCCAAAAAAACCCAAACCAAACAAAACAAAAACCCCCAAGCAACTCTGGATGGAGTCTATTTAAATACATATTTAATAATTAAATAAGCAAATAAGGCAAAGAAGGGAGAGTATGGCTCAAGCAGGAGAGAGAATCACACTCCAGGACAGGGAGCATCCACCTTTTGGTCTCCCCCTGTGTTTTTTGTCTGAAACTAATCAGGAATTTCTCATGCTGCTTCTGCCAGTCGGTCATTTTTAAAAGGTTGTGATTTATCAGCCGATCTTTTAGGAGAGATTGTTTCTGTTAAAATGAAAGTCATTTGCTTTTCTGTGGTTTTTCTATCTTGCCACTTAAAGTGGCAAGATAGAAAAAGTGGCAAGACAGAAAAAAGGAGTTGAAAATTGAAATGAGATTTGTTGTCCTCTTCACCATATTGGAGTATGTCCTCTTCACCACATCTGCACCCCATCCGAATTTCCCCTTGCATCTCTAGACTCCAAACCCTTGTTTCAACTTAACCTGTGCTACATAAAACCTTTTGGTACAGGGAGGAGAGGTGTAGTCTTCTGGACAGAGGTAGGAGCATTTCAAAATCCTCCCTTTCACCTCAATTTTGGTTTCTCCACATTTGCCAGCTGGTAGCAGAAGGATAAGTACAAATCCAAGCCTCAAATGTTGTAAGCTCCTGTACGCTGCTTTTTAACTGCCCTGTGCATTCAGGGTAAGATGCTGGAAGAAACAGCAGTGGAGGGAGGAGGAAGATAAAATTATTCATGTTTCGTGATAGACAAGCATATGGTACAACGGTGCTTCCTCTCGTGTAGTAATTATGCCCAGCCATGTGTCGCGTTTGATGCTGTAATGGCTTTTCTCTCTGGCATGCATTAGGCCCAGTATTTTATTTTGGGAGGGGGTGTCCTGTTGACATTATCACCAGACTTCTCCTGGAGCACGGTTTTGTTTGTGGTGGTTTTTATGTGTTCTCTGCTCTCCTCTGCTTCCTTCCCCTGTTGCTTGATTTGTTAAGCTCAGCATCTCTGTTACCTGTTCAAGTCCTGTCATCTGTGATGACAAGGAGCGAACCCCTCCTGCTGGCACAGCAAGGCTGGGAAACCCCCGCGATAGGGCTGCAGAGCGAGCACTCCTTGGGATCAGGTCTGTGTGCAGGGGAGAGATGCCTTCCAACATCCTCCACCGCTGCCAACAGGCTGCACGTGTGATGGCTGCTGGAAAGGAGCAAGTGGGAGCCTTGCAGCTCTTGCGTCTGAGTGGCCTTCTCCTGCTCTCAAAACCTCCCTACCCCTTGCACTTTTGGAAGGCAACCAGATCCGCGTGTCAAATCTCGGGCAGGAAATTCAAGCCGAAGGCATGCCCAGAGTCCGAGGGATCCCTGGGGTGATATCCCAAGGCACGCATGTCTGCTGCGGTTAGGGCAGCCATGCTTTGGTGCCTGCCTCCACTCTCTCTGAGAAGTGCCAGGCGCGCAGCTGGCGGTGCTGGAGTCCTGCAGCAGTGTCAGGTGGGACCCCAATTTGTTAAGAAATGTGAAATTAAACACATGGCTACTGCTCACATATGAATCACAGGAAAGACAAAGCACGCCCTGGCGGGAGTTGCAATGTGGGGCATGGCAAATGATCCAGGTCCCTTTGCAATGTTATAGAACTTCAAACTCTTTGGGTTTTTTTTGTTGTTTTGTTTTGTTTTGTTTTGACAAGACCACTGTTTTCAACCTTGACTTGTTTTAGGCAGGACCGTGGGAATGGTGTGGAAAGCCAGCTGGATTAAATTGTTTAGGATGTGAAAACTGGAGAATAGTGAACGGGAAGGGTTGCCTGAATACGGCAGCATGTTGCATGGAGGATGTTGAGTAATTGAAGTGTATTTAAAGCTGCCAGAATAATTTGGAGAGCTGGAAATCCTGTCTTTTTAGGTTATTAGATTGGGAGAGCTGACTCTTGTGACCTGTTCTTTATGCACTGGCATATGAAGGAGGCTCTGGTGCTGCTCTTGGAATTGCTGGTTACATTTAAGGTGCTGAGCACGGATTTTTGAAATGGAGGTAAATTAACGACTGCTACCTCTTTCTGAAGGGGAGTGGAGCCCACAGATGTTAGCAAGCCGGTGGGGGGGCAATCACAATGATTTCTTCAGGTTTAAGATAGGTTGGTGTTCTTTATTTTCAATATCCTTTGGTGAAAAGGGCGAGATGGAGAATAGCCACCTGTGTCCTTGCAGTCACGCGTGGTAGAAAGGAACACTACCAGAGCAGGGGATATGCAGCTTAGCTGTAAATCAGGATCCCACAGGTTGTCGCAGCAATAGGTTGTTCACCTCCTCTTGGGGTGGAATTTTACAGAAATGGGAGAGCTTGACCCTAGCAAGTGTTTTCAGTAATGCTTTGGTATAGTGGGTGGTATTTAAATCTGTGCAGGCTGCAGCCTGGGCTTCAAGCAGCTCTTAGGAAAAGAGGGAGATGTAAAGTGGAGATATTTCCAGGCGGTATTAGCTGGCCCGGCTGTAACATCTGAAACAAGAGCAGGATGTCGTTTAAGCAGCAAACAACTTCTATTTCGGTGTGCCTATTCAGGAACTGCATTTTACATAAGTCGCGGCGGTACAGAGAGGAAACGGGGCTCTCTGTACATCTGACTTCACCGCGACGTTGAGCTCAGCAGACGCAGCAGCCAGCACGGTTCTGGCAGACGCCGCGTTGTGCCCAGGTTGCTTGGAGGAATAGGTGTGGCTGCGCGCGGTGGACCTTGGACCCCGCCGAGCAAAGTCCCATCTCTCTCTGAGTGCGGGAATGGTAAGGCAGCTCTGCGGATTTGTGTTTAAGTGATGGGAAGGAAACAGAAATGCACCGACTTTTGCTGGGGGGAGAGGAGGGGAGGAATATGTTAGAAAACCTCTCATCTATGCAAATTGAGACCGGCTCTCTTGCAAAATCTTCTTCTTTCTTTATGGATACAAACGCTTCCTTGACTCTTACCAGGTCAGACAGTGCACCCGCATGGGTGTGCATCCATGCGTTTTTTTCCCTTGAATTACTAAAAGTTAAACGTCTGAGAAAGTTATAGGATAAAGATATATCTTTATAATAATTTTAAAAGAAAAGGATTTAAGTCCAGTTGGTTGCTTTCAACAGCATTAATCGTAACAGAGCTAAAAGCCTCAATGCGTCTCTCTCACTCTCTCTCTCTTTATTCTTTAACTGTGACTTGTGTGGTGCATTGCGAAGTTTTGTAAATCATCCCTAAGAGGCTTGCGGTGGTGAATTCATCACTGGTGCAAGACCAGTGTGTCTGCTGAGTTATACTGAGGTGGTTTTTAGAGCCTTATTTTCATCAGCCCCTGAGTATTTTTAGACCGAGGCTGCTCAGGCAAATGAGGAAGTCTGGCAGAAGTTTCTTCCGGGCTTCTCATACACTCTGCTCTCCATGTGGTGGTGTGGACACGAGAGTAAGTGCTTTGTCTGGATGGGGAACAAAACATTTCTCAATCTTCAAATAAAATGCTTGTGGCATCTGCTGACTTGGGGGTTTTGGAAGAGGGGGGATCCTGTGCACGTGAACGGGGTGCCACAAGAAAATCGTCCTGCGCGTCTTTTGTTTGTCTTTCTCAGCAGCCATTCAGCCGTCTGATTAGGAAACGCCGGATACCTTCCAGCAAGATAGCTGGTGGAAGTCCTTTTTCTTTTTTACAAGTCTGCCACTAGCCTTTTTACATTCTTAATCAACAATGTGTTGAATTTTATCAGCAGATTGGCAGTTTTACTTAAAAAACGTGGACCGATAACCTTTGTTGGCTGGCCGATAGAGTCTGAACTGTACCGAAGCTCGGAGTGTTTGTGCTCTGATGTGCTGCCTGATTTCAACAGTTTTCTGTTGTTTTCCAAAGAGGAAAAAATTTTTAAAATGCAGGGAAAATTCTTTATCTTAGCAAAAAGTCCTGCTTGCCTACAACTGATCACTTAAACTGTGACCTGGCAGGTTATAAGCTCAGTTTATGGTTTATATATTTTATTTTTTTAGATGGAAGCTGCACGGAAAACTGTAGGTCTTACATTAAAAGCTGCATGGTAGGTCCTGAATTTGGCAGACACTTGTTTTCTGCAGAGGCGCTTCTTCTTTCAAAAGGTGTCAGCTGTTACTGTGATGCACTGAGGAGATAACAGCTGCTAGGGATGGACTCTTCTTCCACTTACGCCTCCACTGTGAAGGAATTGGGTTCTGACACTCAGCCTCAACGTGCCCGTCTGTAAAATGGGAGGAGTGAGACCACTCCCTTCCCTTGAGAACTTTACTGAAGGCAAACACTGGTGGGTCCCTGCTTCCCAGTGACGGTGGTCAAGATGGGATGTGGTCCAGGACCCCACATGTGCTAGGCAAAGGAGGCACAGACTGGGGCTGGATGCTGTTGGCTCAGTAGTTCCCTCTCTGCTCAAGCACAGCTGGTTTGTCTTGGGGGACTGGCATGGGGGCTGCAGGTCTATAACCTGCTCAGTGTCAGTGGGACATGATCCCCAGGTGCTGGAGAAAAGAAAAAAGGTGCAGAGGAATGAGGTACTATGGCATGGTAAAGGGCTGCACAGAGTCTGTATGGATGTGCAGGGACCAAGCTAGAGCTGCTCTTGGGTTGACTCTCCATGCACAAGTGCACGCAGGGTATCTTTTGCCATTTGTCTCCTGACTCTTCTCTTTCACTCTCTCTAGGCACGCTCTGAAAATGAACTCGAATAACGCTGAGTTGGAGAGGGTCAGCAACAGCTCTGCCGAGAGCCTCAGCCCACCTTTCAGGAGCGTGCACGTCAGCTTCACGGCTGGCTCCACGGACAGCCTCGACTCGGACACGCAGACCGGCAGTGATGGCAGTAAGTGACCATTGGGTGTGGGAGAGGTAGCATCAGATCTGAGAAAGGAGTTACCTCCATCCTGAGTCCCACTGCTGGGGCAGGATCTTCAGAGCAGGGATCATGAGGGTCCCAACACCTAATTCCCCCAGCAACCCTTCATCTTTCCACTTCTCCTACACTTCTGCCTCTTAATGCACTTAAGATGAATGTGGCAGTCAGGCCAACATCATGGGCTTTTTCCTTTTTCATTTGGCAAGTGCGAAAAGCATTCATCCTGTGGCTCTCCTCTTTTCTAGATAAAATCTCCATCTGAAAGCAGTTGTCCTTATCCTGCTTGTGCTTCATACGTTGCATGAGATCACAAGTAGCCCTGCCATAGAAAGGCCTCCATAGATTTTAGGAGCACCAGAAGGAGTCTTGTGCTAGAGGTGATCTCTCCCTCTCATTGTGTTCCCAGTTATTTCTTGAAGGGGTAAAAATCTGCCTACACTCGTTTAACTGAAATTAAAAAATACTTACTATGAAGTCACTTTTTTCATCAGCGCGTAACTTAGACATGCACTAACGTGTTCAGCAGCTCAGAAAGTATTTCCTTTGCAAAAGCAACCTTTGTGTTGTGGAAGTTCTGTCTTTCCAAGAGCAACAATCTGCAGCGATAAAATTAAGAGCCAGAGCTCTGGAAACTCCATTTTTCCACCGCTAACTTGGAGTCTGAGAGTGAGACCACGCCAGGAAATTGTACAGGGGGAAGAAAAACTCACAGATGTTGGATCTTTACTTGCTGGGCACAGAAGCAATTTGCTGTCAAAATTTATGTGGGACGAGGATTTCTCTGTCTCCACTAACAGAAGCAACTGTTTCAACTCGTCTTGGGAAAGTTGAGTTTTTAAATGAATAACCCGAATGCAATTTTTCTTGCTGATGCAAGCAAGAAGCTATGCAGTCAATCACTGAGTGAGGTGAGCTCAAATTAATTGGCTATGCTGTCAGATGTTAAAATATGAAGGGGGGGAAGCTTTTATGCCCTTGACATGCAGAAGGACTCTACACTGAAGGTACAAAGCACTTTTAGGAAAGTTGTGAAAGAGTTTCATTTGTTACCCTGTGCTTGGGGCAGAGCCCAGCAGCACGTAAAAAAAGGGTAAGAGGAGTTTGGCATTTGTGGGCTAGGCGTGTGGACTGGTTGCCAAAGTTTCCAGCGCTGACGTTTGTTCTGTAAGACTCTGTCAAGTAAATCTTGCCTCTCGAAACAGGGATTCAGCTGCGTGTCCTGGCAGAGGTGCCTCTGAGTTGCTCTTGGGCTGCATGCCGAAGAATTTCTCTGGGCTGTATCCTCTGTCAAAGCCCCTTGGACTGGAAGTGGCAAGAGATGCCATGCTGAACGATCCCTGCCTGTGGCTTTTGACAGTGTTTTAACGGAGGGGATCTTTCCCATGGATCAGGCAGGTTATGATGCAGATGTCTGGGTTTTCGTTAAAGCTTGGGGCATGCTTCTCTGTTGAGCCATGGGCTCCACAGTTAACTGCAGCTGGAGAGCAGCTGGAACTAGAGAGCAGTCGGTTACTCAGTGACTGGGTGTACAATGCAGGCAGACACCTGGGGCAAGGGCCCAACAGGAGTCAGATAGCTCGGCACCCAGGAACTGGGGCAAAAGAGACGTGTGCTGATTCACAACATTTCCTACAGAGCTGTTTCGGGGCACGTTGTCAGAAATGGGGTGCTGAAACTGCCTTGCATGGGAAGCTCATTTTCTGCAGAAGCTGAAATCAATGCTGCTCATTCCTGGGGTGTCTCTCAACGCTGTTGCTTGGGATGGGGTGTATTGCAGCAGGAGCATACAGGCAGCCTTGGCAGTGGAGGGGACAAGCGAAAATTGATGTCATGCTACCAAAGTCTGGTGGGGAGGGACAGGGACAGATTGTGCCAGCATCCACTCTGGTAGCTGTGAACTAGGGGACCTGCCCTCACCTCCTGCGGTCTCAGGTCCTGCGGTCTCAGGTGGCGAGCAGCTAACAGAGATTGCTGTTCTGGCACAGCTGGTACAGCTCTGAGCCTGCATGTGACACGCCAGGGCAGGCTGGGAGCTCGGGGATCCGAGCCCCTGCGCTTGGAGGCTGTGCAGGAGAGCTGGTCAGTCACTAGGGCTGTGAGTCTGCTGCGGGCTGACATGAAACTGCCCCAGGGCGTTCCTGTGGGGCAAGCAGAAAGCCACGGTGAGGAAGTGCCTGCGGGCAGCTGAACCTTCACTGGCAGCCTTGTGAGGAGGAAGGATGGCTTGCTACCAGTCTGCAGCTTTGGAAGCTGGGTTCAAAGAAAGCAATAGATCCCGCTATCTGCTGAGTTTGCTTGGAGCAGAACCCCACCGTGCACCTTTCAAGGTCTACACTTGCATGCAAGGTGTTAGCAGAGCTCAAGTTTATCAAGGGTCCCACATGTCATTCAAGTGGCATAGAAAATTCTCTGAAACAATTATGTCTCTTCTTTTAATTTCCCCTGCAGACCCCTCCATTCCACATTTGTTCTGTCTCCATGACCTGAAATTATTGCTCTCTATTTCAATGTCAAATCTTTTTTTTTTTTTTTTTTCTTCTCCTTTCTTCTTTCCTTCCCCTTCTTCCATAACATGCAACTGTATTACCTGTCTCTAGTCTGGCCAGGGCAGGAAAACAGCTGCTACAGCTGCCTGAAATGAGCCAGCCATCCCAATCCATGTGTGGATGGCATGTGGAGCTGCTTGGGGTTTAGTGGTATGCAGTGGGGCCAGGCTGCCCTCTGAGCAAAGAGGTCTGGCAATAAGCTGGGGGACAGGCAGTGGCAGGGGGGGCCAGATTTTTTCAAAAGGATGGAAATTGCCAAAATCCCCAGCCTTGCCCAGTGACCCTTACTCAGTGTGAGGCAGAGAGACAGGTTCAATATACTTCTTGGGCTGCTCTGGTCACACTTAAGCCAGAGGGCCGGAGCTGTGTAGTGTGAGTCACTCTCTCGCCATGCCACTGAAGCACTGGGTGGCAGCTCCCAGGTGAAACAGGCTTTGTTTAAGAGATTGTCCTCATATCCCTGAGTGCTTAGTTCTTACCTCCTTGTGGATGACATCACAGCTTAAATATTTACCCTCTACTAGCTTTTTACTACTGTGAATGCAGTTCATAGGGGAGTGATTTTGGGGGGGACATTTCTCTAGATGGCTGGTTGTGGTCCACTTTGCAAACCTGCTGTATTAAACTGGATTAAATACCTAACCCCTTCAGTGAAGCTTTGCTGTCGTGAATAGATGAGGATTGTGTGCTGTGTTCCTATGTAACCTGGCTTGCTGCTTTGTTCCCAGCCAGGGCCCTGGGAGAGGTAGCCTGTGAGGGTGGCAGGGACATGGAGAGGGACCTGTGCTCCCAACCTACAAGGGCCACTCATTGCATCTTCTTGTGTGTCGCTGTCTCCTAGGGCACTCGTCTGAGCTGAACCACTCGCCCCCTCCAGCAGAGAGCCAAGTGTTTCCCCCTGTCCCTTTCCTTCCTGCCTCCAGTGAGGATGGTCCCTCCTCTGCCCCCAGCTGCCCGCCCCCTCTGCCCCAGAAGAAGACAGTGAGCAGAACGGTGTCCTCCCCAGACGGCTTTTTTGGGGGACAGGCGTCTTCAGGCAGAGCAGCCGATGCTGCCAGCCCCAGGCTGAACGTCAGCCACTCCGAGAGCAATGTCTGCCTCCGAGAGGAGCCTCCCTTCGTCCACCTGGCCAGCCTGGGGGGCCGCCCCGGCGCCTTCTCCTCCTCCGAGTCCCTGGAGAAAGGCTCCAAAGGAAACAGCTACTGGGGCTCAGCCACTGGTAAGAGCACAGGGGCTTGCATCCCCAGCAGAAACCTCCAGTTCCTTTCCTCCTCGCAGCTCAGTGTGTCCAGTCAGGTGTCATCAGGCTCCAGCCTCCAGCTCCACAACCTCCTGAGCAACATCGACAGCAAGGAGGGGGTGTATGCCAAGCTGGGGGCCCTCTATGCCGAGTCCTTGCGCCGCCTGGTTGCCAAGTGTGAGGACTGCTTCATGCGGGAGCAGAAGAACGAGCTGCACTTCAGCGAGAACAACTGGTCACTCTTCAAGCTGGCGTGCAACAAGCCCTGCTGCGATTCGGGGGATGCGATATATTACTGTGCCACCTGCTCCAAGGACCCTTCTACCACCTATGCTGTGAAGGTAAGCCCGTGCCCAGGAGGTATGCAGGCTTATCTCCATCTTCCAGTTGGGAAGATGAGGCAAAAAGCTGCAGGGTCCAAGGCTGCCTGGGGGTCCGTAGAAGAGCTGGAACTGAACCTTAGAGCTTCTTTTTCCTCCTTTCTGGTGTATGGATTTGAATGAAAGAGTGGGAAGAGTGGGAAGCAGACTTAGTGGTACGCCTTTGAGAAGAACCAATGGCCTGTTTTCTCTGCTTGTCTTTCTCACAGGTTAAGTTTGGCAAGCAAAACCCCTTCCAAAATTGCCGCTTTTCCCCTACCCCTTGCAAAGATTAATTTGGAGTAGTTTTCCTTGTAACAAATGCCTGTCAGATGCTTATTGCTGCAGACTACTAGGGTCTGCAACCCAACCAGTTTCTCTCTAAAAAGTCTTTGTGCAAATACTATGTTGTAAACTCAGACGTATTCGCCTCTGATGACACAAGCTGATGAAAGGCTCTTCAAAAAACAGCATTTTTGCCTCTGCCTGCCTTTTAAGTGGAAGGTCTGGCCCAGAAACCATGTGAGTGCTTATATGATCTTGAAACTACAGATGCTGTTAAGATATTGCAGATCTCAATTAAACAATGCGAGGCTGACCTAGCCATGCTGTGTAAGGTCAGGTCTGAAATATTTTCCTGTAACTCTACCGAATCCATGTTTGAAATGGAAACTTGAGGTGCAATAGTTCAACTCTTTGAAACCTGGCTAAGTAAGCTTGTCCAACCCGTTCCGTGGACATCCCATGGATTTTGGGTTCTTGACCCATGTTACTACTTGAATACAGAGCCTTTAATTTCTATTCTGACTTAACCCTAGGGGCACCTCATTGCTGCTTACTCTTCAGGTTGTTTTCAAAACCTAAAGAAATTCCCAAAAAAGCCCTGTCAAAGATGCATTAAGCAAGGGAAGAAAAAAAAAAAATCTCTGCTGAATCGTTTCCACTGTTATGAACCCTAAGGGGATGTTTTAGTTAAGTGATAGCTTTAAAGCCAGTTCATATTCTAAAGAAAGTACGGTCAACCGAACAGGGCGGTTGTAAATAACCAGAATGGAGTTAGATGAGGTCTTGCACCTCAATACCCCTGGTCCAGCACTCAGAGCTGCAGCTTCTCTTGTGTGTTATACCTAAATCCATCGCAACTTTCCTCGTGAAACCTGAGAACTGCTTGGTGAACGGTTGCGCTTCTTCTCAATCTGCGGTTCCCTGTGGCACGCACACACCTTTGCTCTTACCTGCCATGTCAGGTGGGGTTCAGAGGCTCAGCTCTATGGCTGGAGTGCATGAATTCTTGCCAAGGCAGAAACAGCACATTTCAATCTCTTAATGGGACAGCCCTTGTGTCGCTGCGTGCGATGTGAGCTTACTCTGTGCCCACAGTACGCTGCAGAGCGCCTTAACAAAGCCAAAACCGCTCCAACAGGGCCGCACTCTGCGCCAGCATAAAGTGAAGTTGTGTATGTGTTTACATATGCGCATGCGTACACCTCCCGCAATGTTCCTGTGTGCCACCTTCCTTTTGGTAGCCGAAGTAGAGAATAATTGTGAAACTTTACAACTGGCTGATTCCTAGCTGCCCCTCCTGGCTTCTGGTACAGATTTTCTGACATGAAAGAGATCACAGCCTGTAGTTAAAATTAGACCCTCAAAATGGGCAGAGGATCTGACTTGAGCCAAGGAGCCTGCTGAGGAGCAGGAGCCAGTGTTTGGGCTGTGTGCACAGGCAGACACGACTACGTATAAAACACTTAGAAAGAGCCAGGGTTACATGAAATGGCTTTAGAGGAATTCAGCCAAGATATGCTCCACACCTTGGCTTCTTTCTCTGCTTAAAGATATGTGACTAAGCCAGCCCCAGGCTCCTACTTGGAGCTTGCTGCATGGAGGATGCCTCTGGTGCAGCCAAAGTCACAAAGAATGGCTGGCCAGGGAAGATCTCCCTGTCTTCGTCTGGTTGCAATTATTCTTCCAGAGACGCCTCTCTCGCAGGAGTTCCTCCCCTTTTCCTAAACCTTACACATCTTCCCTATGTGGGGAGGAACAAGCAGGCTTGTTCGGCCGAGGGCTGGAAGGCCTCCTCCACTTTTGGGGACCTTCAGCGTCTTCCTGCGTCCTGCTGCATTAATCTGCAGTCTGCCTAGCTCTCCAAAGCTTTTCTTTCCACAAAATAAGCATGCAGCTATGGCAGGGTATTTTTGTTTAGAAAAGAGAGGACAATAGGGATTTGAAATGCCCTGTCTCCACAGTATCGTCTCATTTGAGTGAATTACCTGCAAATGCCTAGATTCAAACCCCTGCTAGAGGAATACACAAGCAGCCCACTTCTCCAGCTCCTCTCTATTCTTGCATTTATTTTAACTCGGAGGCAAAATTGATTTCTTGTCCGATTTTGCACACATGCTGTGACTGGCAGTGGCATGCTCCAGGGTTTGAAAGCTTTTATGCTGAGTTTCAGCCTGTTGCTGATTCCTGTGGGTGAGATATAAATACATCGCTAAAGAAAAGGGGAAAAAAAAAAAGTGTATAATGAAAACGCCAGAAGGCCCCATAAGCTAATGGATACTCCTATAATAAACTTGGGTTTCAGTTTGTTTAGTCTTTAATGCAGTTATAAAGCTAAAATACATAACAAAATGAAGATAAAAGTCATGTGGGTTTAAGAGAATCCAGATCATAAAATGCTTTTTTCCCTTGAGTTTGCTGCACTCTCACTTATTTCTAAGCCTGTTAGTTCCCACTTTCTCTCTGGTGTTTTTTCCCTGTGCTGATGAGTACAGCTTGTTGCTGGTTTCCCTTAGCCATTGATCACGGATTTGAGAGTAGTCGCTGACATAAGGAAGCGGAGTGGTTGAGGAGGATGTGAAAGTTGGCTCCAGGGCTTAGTACCAGAGAACGGTTAGGTGGGAAGACAGTGCTGGAGGTCTCTGTCCACCCCTCACTCCAAACAGGGCCATCCTCACAGCCACGTCACGTCGCATGGGACCTCATCCAGGCAAGTGTTAACCATCTTTAGAGATGGAGGCGGCACATCTTCTGCCACAGGCTTTGCTTTTCCCTCTGCAGAATGTCTCCTGGGTTGCAGGGGGAATCTCGATGACATCCGTGACGTAAAAGCTATGTCGCTTCTGTCAGCAATGAAACAAAATCTCCAGAAGTGACTCATGGGAGGACTACCTTCCTCCTTTCTGGGCATTGCCTGGCAAAGGAAGCATGCCCAGAAATGCAACCCAGACATCTGGTTGCTAAGGTTGAGGTGTTAGAGGACAAGAAAGATCCTCAAGCCAGACAGTTTAAAGATAGTTTAAAGTACTAAAGGGACCAATGTGCACTCTGCTTCTACTGATGTCTTCCTTAGCATCTGCAAATCTCAGCTTAGGAACTTCTGGTCTCTGCCCTGTCTCTGTCACTGACTGATGAGACTTTTCTTTTGGTCTCTCCTCACAGATTTGTAAAACCCAGGAGTCCAAGGTGGCTGCTTCGTACTGCAGCCCTGCAGTGCCAGTCCACTTCAACATCCAGCAGGACTGTGGGCATTTTGTGGCCTCTGTCCCCTCCAGCATGCTGCTGGCCTCAGATGTGGGGAAAAGCATGCCTGGGGATGGCCTCCATCCTTCCCGCACTGCCAGTGAGCACGACTGTGTGGTGGTCATTACCCGGGAGGTGCCGAGCCAGACCACTGCCGATTTCGTGAGGGACTCAGTGATGTTGCACCAAGCCAAGCCCGAGCTGTACGAACGTCGTGTTTGCTTCTTGCTCCTCCAGCTTTGCAATGGCCTGGAGCATCTCAAAGAGCACGGCATCATCCATCGTGACCTGTGCCTGGAGAACCTTCTGCTTGTCCCCTGCAAGCCCCCCATGAGCTGTGTGAAAGCCAAAGATGACAAACACTTACCCCGCCTCATCATCAGCAATTTTTTGAAAGCCAAACAGAAGCCAGGAACTGGAGACTCCAAACTGAAGAAGAGTCAGGCCCGGCTGGCCCCGGAGATTGTGTCGGCTTCTCAGTACAAGAAGTTTGACGAGTTTCAGACTGGTATTCTCATTTATGAGCTGCTGCACCAGCCCAACCCCTTCGAGGAGAAGGTGCACCTCAGGGAGCAGGAGTACAGCCCTGAGGACCTCCCTGCTCTGCCCAGCCTGTCCATCTACTCCCGGGGGCTCCAGCAGCTGGCTCATCTGCTGCTGGAGGCGGATCCCATCAAGCGTGTGCGGATCACCGAGGCCAAGCGGATGCTGCAGTGTCTGCTTTGGGGGCCCCGGAAAGACCTCACCGAGCAGCCCCTCAGCCACGAGGAAGCCCTCCGCCGGGTGCTTCAGAACTGGGTGGACATGAAGCGTGCCCTGCTCATGATGAAGTTCGCAGAGAGGGCTGTGGACACGGAGCGGAGCATTGAACTGGAGGACTGGCTGTGCTGCCAGTACTTAGCGTCTGCTGAGCCAGCCTCCCTCTCACACACATTAAAACTGCTGCAGCTGCTCTGACCTTGGATGTGCCTCGGAGGCAGCTGAGGGCTCCCGGTTGCCTTGCAGCTAAAGGTACACAGCCCCTTTATACGTGAGAGGTTTGAATCTCAGCTGTGAATGCACGTTCAGCTCCTGCCCCACACTCCAATCAGAGTGCACAAGACATGTTTAGTACCCTCAGCACTGTTAATTTGCGAGCAGGCAAAACTGGGAACTTACCCCTATTTTGGGGGATTTTTTTTTTTTTTGTATGGTAAGTCTGTGGACTAATAAACTCCTGCCTGCGTGTGTGCATGTTTCTAATGAACTCAATGTACTTGAGTTGATTTCTGCGCCTGTGGGACAGTCCTTTGATCCCCACATTCCCGTAAAGCATCAGAGCCTTTTTGCCCGGGAACACTACTGCACTCCAGAGTGGGTGGCAGGGATGAACGGTTGGCTGCTTCTCCTGGGGAGCAAGAGCAATTCACGTAATGCTCCTTTGCAAGGGAGAACCAGGATGGGCTTTCAAATTCACGCCTTTTGTGGGTTTTGGCATCCATTTTTCTTCTCACTTAAACAGAAACAAGCAGTAATTTTTGTTTTTAATCAACTGTATTTTCCACTGTGGGCAATTCAGTATCAACTGCCTATTACCTTAGTTAGATACTAATACAGCATGGCTTTCCCGTCTAGTGGTGCAGCCGTGCAGGCTGTTGATTATGAAAGGGTGAGAGAGAGCCCAGGATGGATCTGTTCATGAGGATGATGCTGTATGCTGGGAATTACCCCTTGTAAAGTTAATGAAATGGAAAATCCCCAATTCACCTCCAAGGCCCTGGGGGGAAGTCAGGGCCAGGTTGCTTTGCTTTCCCTATCCCTCCAGCTCCCTCCCTTCACCTGGTAATTCACCTGTCCCTTGTGTCTAGCATTTATTTAACCCCTTTGTCGAGAGATGAGCTGGCATGTGAAAGGCCAGGGCCACTGGCCTGTAGTCTGGGAGGGTCTTATTGCTGCCGGTGTTTGAATTAGAAATGCATAGGGCTGGGCACACTGCGAACATGCTCCTCCAACAGATGTGATGCAAGAGCAGCACGACGGAAGAGGGAGAAGCTGGCCTGGCCCCCTCCAGCCCCTTTCTTTCCATCCAGCCATATAGCAGCAACTCAGCTTGGTAGAGAGGCTGTGCTGCTGCTCAGAAAAACTGATTTTCCAAAAGGTTGTGGGCTGCTTTTACTCTTCCACCCCAACACGAGGCAGATATGAGCTGCCCTGCTCCTGGCACCAGTTCTGCAGCCCTTGGAGAAGGGGTAGGTTTGAGACACATGGAGAGAGCCCAGCATCAGCTTAGCTGAGACAGGATGTCACCAGCTGAGCTACCCTCCTCCCAGCTCAAAATGGGGGGAAATTCATGAGTGCTTTCCTCCAGCCTTGATTCACCTCCAGATCCAGCCTGCTCTCTTGGGGGAATTTTAATTCCCCAGGTTTTTTGACACTTCATATACTTTCTGTGAATCTTTTCCAGGCTTCTCACCTGGATTTTTTTTTTTTTTTATCTGTTTGGCTATGGTTGCTGCTGATGGGAGGGGATGGTTCCTTGGCTGGGCACCCATTTGCAATGAATTTCCCCTGATCCCCTTAGGGAGGAGGCCATGCATGTCCCTGCCTGCTGAAAGAATGTGGGATGGCTCCAACTGCGGCCGTCAGGGATTTTTTTTATAGACTGGCTTTCTTGCGTCTGACTCTTGGGTCCACTTCCCTCCAACATATGTGGCAGGAGCCTTCTGGCTTGGGAACCACTGTCCTGTGGACCATCCTGGACACATCACCCTGGAAAGTCTGGCCCTGGCTTGCTGCATGTGGTCTCACATGGGCCAGCAGAATGCTGAAACAGCTGAAGAACCTGCCTGAAGGAGCCCAGCATGTTTTTCAGAGATAAGATGAAGACATGACTCAGTTTCTAAGCATGGATATAGAGAATAAGTTGGAGGCAGCTCTGCAGGACAGCACTGAAGGAGACAGGGCCTGGCCATGACAAATCCAAGCTGTGCTGGCAACGAAGAGATTATATGTGGCGCAAGTGGCTTGCAAGCCTCGGGTTGCGTACTCAGCGGGACTCAAGAAGTAGCCAAACATCCAACCAACCCACAGAAAACAAGGTTGGATCCATTTTGCATGCTGAGTTTCAGTTTAGTGACAAACCCTGATACAGGTATTGGCACAGGGCCTGCACGGCGTGGAATGTTAACCTGATCAAAATGCTTTCCCTTGAGTTTGGGCACTTGAGACTGGTTCTGGTGTTGGTCCTGCTACCCTGCAGCAGCATGTCCAGCAGACCAGAGGCAGCAATAGTCTTGTAGCATTTTCAGCTATATTATTTTGAGATTTGGTGGGTGGCTTCTTGCTCTCATATAAATAGAAACTCTTAGCTCCATGCTTTCCTGATAAGTTCCCCTATGGTAGCTCATGCTTCTTCCCCAGCCTAAACAGTCCTAGGCTTTTGGGTCCTAGGCCAACACATGAACTGCAGAAGTGCATCATGGTTTCTGCTGTGTATCTTTGTGGAGAAAGGGAAACCTAAGCCTCGGTTGAATGCCACAGCTGAGTCCAAGGACTTTGCTGGCTTACGCCCCCTTGCCCGTGCTGTCTTCAGCACACCATGGGCAGTAGCCCCTCTTTTCCTAGCAGGCATTCTTGCCCCCATGCCTTGGATCCTCTGCAAGAATGGTGGAGGGGATGGATCATCCCTCTTCCCTGTGTGGCAGGGGACACAGCTGGCCCAGCACCCTGGGGGACAAGCATATCACCCACTTGATGGGGCCTGGGTATTGCAGGAGACATCTGCAGGAACACAGTTTGGGGTCCACATGCCACAGGGACAGTGCTGAGGAGCAATTGCTGGAGGAGCATCACAGACCCATGCTTCTCGGTAGTACTGCTGGGTGGGGAAAGGGGTGTCTCGTTCTTGTGCTGTCCCCCGACAGACTGCCAGCCCCTTTGCCTGTGCCCAGGCTCCCAGTGGTCCGTGCACACAAGAAAGGGTGGCAAGGCAGCTCTCTGCCAGTGCCTGCTATCGCCATGGAGGAGATTCCCAGGAGCTGGACACAGTTGCCGACAAGTGCGTTTGTAGCACCAGTAGTTTGGTGGGGAGGTTGTGTGCTTCCTACGTGAGAGGAGGCTGAGACCCAAAGCCCCAAGACAAACACTGGGCAGACAGTGCTGCTAGAAGCCCTCTTGCCCAGTGGTCTGGTGACCTCGCCTCCCTGCTTCAGAGCATCCCTCAAAGCTGGGGGATATCCCAGGAGTAAAAGCCAACCTGGTTCTCTGGAGATGCCGTTATATGAGATTGCTTGGCCAATAGCACTTCTCACCCTGCATGCTCACATGTGCAGGGACATGCCCCACCGGCCGCACCAGTTAGCCCAGGACAGGCTCAGTTCTGCTTTGGCTTCTTGGCAAGCAGCAGCAGCACGAAGCCATAGGAGAGGGGAAGGATGCTGTTGCAGGAAGTCCAGAGCAGGCAGAGCATGGAGAAGCTCTCGGTCTCCACAGCCACCAGGATGTAGGCGATGATGAGCTGTGTGAAGACCCAGGTTGTGCCACAGTAGAGGAGCTTCACACCCTGGGAGGTGGCCCGGGCGCTGAGGAAAGGATGGATGCGGTAGTCAGCCTCCACCATGACAGCCCAGCACAGGAAACCAAAGATCTGCCCAGGCCGGAGGCCGTGCCACCAGGCGGAGAAGGCAAAGGTGGCTAGGAGTGGCTGGGCCGAGCAGCGCTGGAAGACAAGTCTCCTCAACCAGCGGGACGTGCTCTTGTTCCAGGTTCGGGCAAAGACGGCCAGGCGGTGGGTGGTCTCCAGCGTCCACAGGTCACGGACGGAAAGGTCTCCCTGGCCCGCCTCCGGCCCAAAGCCCGCCACCTCGAG
>NW_009199195.1:0-15293 GCF_000690835.1 Fulmarus glacialis | reverse complement strand
TCTATGATTCTATGATTCTATATATATTTCCTAACTAAAAATAAATTATAGTGATGTTTTGTGATGTTTGAAATGGTAGAATGTGTCTAGTTAGTCTCCTGAAAACAGTCACGTGTCTACATAGTGGAAGAAGAGATGCCAAGGACAGGAATTTAGGAATTACCATGCCAATTTGGGCTTAATTCCACATCATTCCAGCATGAGATTCTTTATGGAAGGATGCATCAAAGAGGGCAAATGAGGAATTACTTTTAAAGGATTCACTGTTACTTCCTAAACAGGGAATTCTTAGCTGTTTAGAGAGAACAACTTTTAGGACCAAGAATATTCACCCAGTGAAATAACATTTGCAGGCACAGGCTTTGCCACTGGAAATAACAAAGTCAGTGACCTGCTTGAGAAAGAAACACCTCCAGAAAGGGCCAGATAACCTACTTAGGAAGTTATTTCCATTGCTGGCACCTGATTGATATACCACAGGCCCCACTTACAGATGCTCTGCTCCAGAGGTCACATCATACTATTCTTTGTACCTCCTATTGCAGCATTACAAATAACATTGGCTGCAAGTCATTTTGTGTGACAGGGTATGGAATTTAAACAAACAGGAATCAGACTTTTAGATATACACTTAAAATGCTAGGTTTGAGTTATTTTCCACATTAGTTTTGTAAGGAATTTGTTTTCGTTTATCATGTGGGAGCAGCTGCCCTATTATTTCATTAGAAATATTTTGAGAGACCTGAAAAGACCCCATTCCTACAACTCCAGTTTATGAGCTTCTTAATATAACTTCAGCTTAGCATCTGACTTAATTTTATCAGAATACCTCATTAGAGAAGACTAAAATCTAAGAAATCCCATCTGTTAACAAGGAAGTTTTCAAAAACTTTCAAAACCAATTGAGAAAGTCATACGGTATTTATGATGCAAACACATTAAGAGCAGGAAAAGGAACACTGTTTAACAGATGATTCTTTTTTTTTTTATTACTGAAATAAAATTTGTCATACCAGCTTAGGAACTCTTTTTTTTTCCCTAGTGATCCAAGGTACATCGAGACACACTATTTCTGAAACAGGTGCAACCATGTTTTGAGAGAGAAATGTATAATGGGCTAGAAGAAACAGAAAATTATTGGTTCTTTACGTACCTAGCATAATGGAGACATACTTATTTTGCCAGTTACCTTCCTGATGATATTAGCTCAGTCAAGGTTTGTGGGGGTTTGGGTTTTTTTGGTTTTTTTGTGTGGGTTGTTTGTTTTGTGTTTTTGTTTTAATTTATTTAATTGCATAAGCATGTGAGCATTTCTATTTATTATGCATGGATTCAACAAAACGCCTCAAAACCTCAGCTCCCTGTGTTTTGTACTGAAGTTATCCTTAAGCTTCAAGTTTCAAACTACAATTATCTCAGCAGTTGTACTTACTGCAAGTCTCACTTTAACAACATGGAGCCTTCCCAGGAGTAACTGTGATTTTGTAGCTAGTAATGAATCACTCTGTAGATCCACACATGAATATTGTTCAGATGTTAATTTGCCTGAGCAGAATGTGTATCAGAATCCCAGTTAGTGAGCTGAATTCAAACCACCACAAACAGCAGGGCTGGAACTGTATGGTTCCAGCTCAAAAAAACTTCAGAATTTTTCTTGCCTGATGGAGAACTCACATACTTATGTAATCCCACCGTATATAATAATACCAATTTACTGAATGTATAGGGAAGGAATTATGTTAGAGTTCAGACAAGTTATTATTTTTACAAGGAATAACATTACTACCCTTTGCTTTTCTGATGATGCCATGTTTTGTGCCTATAAACTTATTCCAACTCTGACACGTGGTGTATTTAAAGCAGAATACATATTTTTGTCAGCAAAATGCAGTAAGATCTCTTGTTTAGGAATGGAATTGATAACATACGTAGTATCAGGACAAAGAAATCTTAATACTGTAATTATAATTCAAAATTTAAGCGGCCAATAAAGGTAAGTTGGTAGTTTCTAAATTCAGATGACAAATTCTTCCTGAGAATTTGTAATTGTTAAAACG
Organism: Fulmarus glacialis; assembly: GCF_000690835.1. Lineage (NCBI taxonomy): Eukaryota > Metazoa > Chordata > Aves > Procellariiformes > Procellariidae > Fulmarus > Fulmarus glacialis. The sequence goes on along the minus strand of NW_009199195.1, from coordinate 13,236 downwards.
AGTTTGATTGTTGCTGGGCAACATCTGATGTGGTACCTCTTCTTAATTTCTGCTTTTTACTTGTGGTCTCTTTTCCCTGCCTCCAACCCTTACCAATGTGGCTTATCAGGGTCCTGACATGTAACCCCATCACTTCTGTCTAATGCCCTGGGAGATGGAAACTTCAAATTAGGTGGCTCTGTAGGCACGGGACCTGCAGTGCCAGTTTTTCCTATACATTTCTCAGGAAAATCAGAGACTTCAGCCTTTTTGAAGCTCAGTGTCTTGGCTGGCAGCAGCAAAGATGACTAGCTGTACCTGTTAAAGTAGGGAGAATTCTAGCGTTCATTCAAAGGCAGGTTTCTCACCTCCTCTTGGTAAACTGTGATTAAGCCTGTTGATAAAAAGATAAAAGAAAGAGGGCTCCCCTCAACACACACACTCAGAAGTTGCTCTATAGAGAGGAATAGAAGATTTGAGCTACAAATTACAACTTCCATCGCAGATCTAAGTCTGTCCCTTCATCTTTTGCTCTGACTACAGGGACAATGAACATCCGATAAGTCTGCAAACTCTCCTTGCACTCCAGGTTGCTTTTCTAGCCCGAGGAGTCTGTCTGGTTGTGGATTTTTGTTCTCCATATACCACACTATAAAATCTGAACCTTATTTTTTTCTTTCCAGACAACACACTATCCCATGTAACAAACTAGAATAATGCATTTTTTTGTGAAAGGCTTAATTTTAATTATGAATAGTAATTTTTGTCTGAATTAATTTTGCAAGGCAAAAAAATCCTCTTTTGCTCTTAACTAGACAGGCCAGAGTCTACAAAAGTTCTGACCAGACTGTGTTCAAAAAAAACCCAGGGGAAAAAAAAAAATCAGTGCTAAAAGCTGTTCCAAATGCTATGTAAAAATTATATTGAACTATGAAGCATACTAAGCTTCTGATTTCCAAAACCTGTTTTTTTTTGTCTGTTTAGCAGTTTCTGCCTGTTTGATGTTCCTCAGGTTGTTGTTCGCATTTCAAAATTTGTACATAAGTAAAGTTTTAGCTCCAGTACACTAGGGTAAAATACTTATATTGACTGTAGATTTTGCTGTGAGATACACACATCCACTTTTTTGGAACTGGAGGCTGAAAGGAAGAATCTACCTGAAAATTCACTTTTAATTACCGTCTTAGAAATTCCTGGAACACATTTCTGAAATAAATGCCTTAATGAAGTGCAGTTCAGAGAGACTGACTCACTTTGACATATGCTGAGGTAGAATGCTTAAAGCTTGTGCAGCTGGAAGACTTTAGAGTGTATTCATCACAGGACTATATGGTGGTGATGTCAGTGAATTAATTTTTAAATTCAAAGCCAAAGACAATAATAAGATCTAGTATATACATAACTTTGGCAAAGTAAGCCTTCTATACAATTTAAGCCACCACAATCAAACATTGTTTGATGTTACATTAGAAAAGAATGTGACGTGCCAGGAATTTCTGCTTTGTCTTGGGTTTAAGTAATACTCCCCCCGACATTCCACCTGAACGAAAAAGCTGTACAAAGTATTTCGGAATTATCCACCCCTTCAAAATAAACATTTTTAAAGTACAAAATTGCATCAAGGCAATGAAATACTTGGCTTTCTGTGTCACTTCTGTCTTGCTAGCCCACAAGTGAGGGATCTGGTCTGGTATTTTGATGGTAGGTCAGGGTACACAAATTGAAGGAGCACAACAGCTCCCAGTGATACTGAGCAGTCACCTTTCTTCTCAGACCAGATGTTACAACTCATTTTTTACTTACCTGGTTATGATTTTTCACAACGGACAGAAAGCATCCTGCAACACTTTTCTACGCAGAACCCGACCACCCCTGCAATGGATGGATGCAAAAGTTACCTCGTGCAGTTTCACTGATGAACTGGTAAACTCACCAGTTCATAAATTAACATCTGATTCTCCCAGCCTTAAATCTGGTTGAAATCTGATAAGAGTTACAAATAAAATCGTCAACAAAATAACTATTGAACATTGTTTGTTTGGAAGACTGGTCTCACTTTTAGCTAATTGCCAAAGACTGAAGATTTATAAAGAGCCTGTGAGTCAAAAACAATGTTTTTCGTCTTTCATGAAAACAATGGTTTTGCTGCTGACTTCAGTGGGTACAGGGTCTTCGTGGTGAGAGTCTGTGGTTGCAGTATAGATCTCATGATGAAGGTATAGCTGGATGATTACTTACAGCTCAGATTACTGAGTTATAAGACTGATTACTTATCACTGATTACTTAAGACTCAGATTACTGACTCAGATTACTGAGTCTTAAATCATTACTTAAAGCAAACAGCTTCTTCCCATTTGAATATAACATTTTTATTTTATCTGGCAGAGACTGAACTATAGAAAAGAACTTACAATGTCTAAAAGAAACTTTTTGTTTTGGTAACTCTGTATGTATCACTGAACTCTGATGTCACTATTTCGGTGTAATAAAAACAGAAATGAAAAAAATTCTAGAAAATAATTTGTTTTACTTTGTTTCTCAAATGCTGTCTAATATTAATCTTAAGGATTTAAAGCAGTAATAATAATTACTTAGTGCATATCTAACATTATTCGTCTTTGAGGTAGATTTGCATTACTGTAAAATATTGGAGTTCTATTGAGAGTTCTTGACCTCAAAGGAGCTATACCATTTTACTTTGGAGAGGCGGTTGGTGGTAAATTTACAGAGATTAGATTAGATCATGAATCAGACTAAAAAGTGCACAAAGAGAATGTTTTAATTTTTTTTCTTTTGTATTGTGGATGATCTCTTATTTACTTTTTATTGGTAGTTTTGGCAACAACAACAATCAGTTAATATTCCTCAGTGTGCCTTGTTATCATGTTTTAGAACATGATGCTCAGCCATCAGCAGAAAGAGGATTCTTTTAAAAGTCTATTCAACATCAATAAGTTGTTTTCCCTTTTCTTTTGCTTGGAATTTTACCACTTTTACCATTATTTGCTAATGTTTTTGAATAAAAAGTGTAATAATAAGTTTGTTACGCTGTTTCGTGTGCATCCACTTTGAAATACTGGAGTACCAACCTTTTTTTTTTTTTAAATCTTAATACTCTGTCATTCGTGACTATACCATTCCCTGTTGCTAACACTGAGTTCAGTCAGTGCCATGTGAACCACTTGCAATTGATATGCACCAATTCCAGGTGAAACGCTTTCACTTGTGGTAGTATCACCTGTGCTGTCATGAAGCGCTATAGATAGGTCCAGGTTACATACTTCAAGAGAGAGTTGGCTTTTGAGGCAGTTGTTCAGATTTAGTGCTTTGATTTTATTAATTACATGAAAGAGGGATCAGCTAAGAAGTTTAATTCTAAATCCAGAAGGTGGGTTTGTCCCAGATTTGCAACAAGTCAGAAGTTTGAATCCATCTATGCAACTTTATACATCTTTTTAAAATCTTATAGCACTGCTATTCTATATCACAGTGGACAATTCAAGCATTCCTTTAAGGAGAAATAAGTGAGACACATAATGTAGTTCCTTTTGTAATAATAATTAGATAAATTATTCAAAGCAAATAATATTGGGGATAACGACTTCTATTCCTTTATCATAAATGCACAAATATTTGCGTATTTTTCAATAAAAGAATTTTTAATGTGAGAAACATCTGAAAAGTACAGAGCAATAAACAACTTTTTAATTTTTAATGTGCATACAAGGAAGTCTTCTAGAGTACTCTAAAAAAAAAAAACCACCTTTAAAAAAAAAAATCAAACTTCATGTACTGTGTAAATCAGAAAATAAGGTATTGCCTCAAATAAAATAAAAAACAAAGGGAGCGTCACCTAAAAGGGAAGATCTTTTTGAAGTCTTTGAAAGACAGTGAGGGGAAGAAGTTTCTGAAACCTAGCCCTACGCTACTTCATTTTATATCCTTTCCATTAATTGATTTAAACCATGGGAGTAGAGGAAAGTCATCTCTCCTCAAAGATTGCATCCTCAATTTTCTTGGCCTCTGAACCTGCAACAGTTTAAATTTCCTCAGGAAACTTCTCCTTTTCCCTGAATCATATAAGAAGGCATATTTCACCCACTTTCCCTTTTGTCAGGACTTGCATTATGAGATTTCAGCTTTAAAATGCTATGTTTCCTCAACAGATGATTTTGCAATGCTTCCCTATTAAATCTTTAGTTAGAAGCTCAACAAACAACATTGTGCTTTACAAGCCCTACTTGCACCTAAGTTAAATAAAACCCGCACACTTTTCCAGTGCATTTTTGTGTTGTCCTCAACTCTCTTACATCTTCTTAAATGATCTTAAACCAAATTCCATGCCTACAAACAGAAACAAACAAATTAGCTCACGATATACCTGAAGTTAGGGTGAAGATGAATGGAGGTGAAAATCAGAAATATGGATGTTTAAAGCAGACTCTTGACAAGAATGCAGTTGTTCTTTTGGTAACTGCTCATGTTCCATTCATAAGAATCTGCTGAAGTGAGTATTCTTCACTGTAAGAGCACTTGTAATTTACATATTTGAAAATTCATGTTTTGTACAGAACTAAATAATTTGAAAGTTATTGAATTGGAAAATCCTGCAGAGGAATACATCTGGGAATCTATGACTTGAAAAAAGTTTAGAAGAAAGAGCCAGCAGCTTAACATACACTCTTCTTGAGATGATGCTTTTGAATAAGAATGGACGTGTCAAAGCTTAGTAGTTAGACACCCTTCTACTGATGACATTTTGATTTTTAGCTCATATTTTACCCGGGGATGCATTTTCTTTCAATCATTTGTTCTTCAAGGGATGTCTGTAAGTCAGTTAGAGGAAACAGAATATTTAGATTGAAAGGCAATTTACACCTGAAATTTCAGCCTTCTTTGCACATGTTTACTGGTTTAGCATGAGAACTATCATTTAAACGATAAAAATATTGGAGTTGTCAATAGTTTAAGACAATAGTGAGATTTGGACAATAGCATTGTCCAAAATGCAGTCCTGGTTCCTTTATCATAGTTAGCTCCTGTTATCTATCTACCCCGGTTTGCTTAGAAACAAAACAACAGTGTGCAATGGGACTGCATATATCCAAATCCCATTTTAACACTCAGTGAGTGAGGGTGTGAGCCTTTATGCAGGATGCGAGACTTCAACTTGCACCAGATTTGCTAAAAAGTCAGGTACAGTATAACAAAGATAGCTGTTATGTCACAAAAAAAAAAAAAATTGTTTCCACTTTAATAATTGATATTATTCTTGTGAGTAAAATTAGTCTTTCACTTCTGCGATCATTTCTCTGTGCAGATAGACATGCCTCTTCATTTCTACCACATGCTCAAGCACGATAGTCTCATGTAATCCTCTACTTTTAAATGATAAATACTGCCCATGTATGTGTATTTGAATTCAAATGCTGTTCAACAAGAAAATTCTGTTATTTACTTTGAGTGATAACAATGTGACAGTTGAGAACCAGTTGGCCCCTGAGTGAATCTCTTGTTCCAGTGCTGGGACAGGGGGAGGGGGGAATACCAGAGGTTTGTACAGCAGCTCTGGCAGAAGATGGGTGTACTTTTCACAAGTCATGGTATTTCATGGAGAACACTCACAGCAATTCTTCTGAGAGGACATGACATGTAATGCCAGCAATGTAACTCATATCTGATGACCCATTCCAAAATCTGATGATTTGATAGATTTGTATTCCAATATTGATAGTATTTTCACCTACCTTCTCTTTTTTGTCTAGTAAACTGAAAAGATTGAACATAAGTTAATACTACTTGCAATACCAAGGTTTACTGATGCCTTCTGAATACTGTCCATATATTAATTTCTTTTACAATAAAACTTAATTTCACTGAGATTTTACCTGACTAAAGCATGGCAAGGGAAGCTTTCTTAGGAAGGGAAAGGGGTAGCTCTTCTCCACACAGCCTGAGGAATATCTTTCCTTTGCTTAAGGTCCTTACTGCTGAACTGTTTTGAAGGTAAGGAGAATGAGAAGGGAGCAGCAAGATTAGCACAGTGGAGCACGCAAGAGGTTAGAGGATGCCGCAAGCAATAGGGGTATCATAAAGACTATGGAGATAACATTAAGATGCTTCTACAACCATATGTTATGTAAATATATACCAGACCACTCAGAAGCTTTTATTTCTCTCTCAGCCTGATTAACAAACATAGTAAGTTTGTTTTTAAGGTACAACTTCTACGATAGTAACCTCCACATTGAGTTCTAGAGGTTCCTGTATGTTGGGCAAAACAATGATGGTTATAATGTCATGTAATCAGTTTTAATTTTGTCCCTATCCATGTTTAAGAGGGAATTACTGGAGCAGGTGTCAGAATAAACCAGTATGATAAAAAAAGTGTCTAAGATTCATCTCAGAAACAGACAGTGATCCTATGAGTTGTTCAGATTTTCTTTACAACAGTGCTTTGTACAGAAGTGAGGATACGGGTATGGTTGTAGGAATAGGCAGATCACCCACCCCTCTGTCCTACACCTGCCCAGGTTTACAGACAGCAGCATGGGCAGAGTAAGAATATTTTACTGAATAGCTTAAAGCATCCCTGCTACTGAGAGAGGTATTTTATCATTTCCTGACCCAAGCACACTGTTACTATATAGAATTACCTAGCTCTTGCTTCTTGTCAGTCAAGTTGCTTTGAAAGCATCCTCAAAGCCCTTTCTTAGGAAATTATTTTTCCTCTTCCCACACTCAAGTTCACCATGCAGGAGCTGGTTAGGCATATCCGTTTTGTCCACCTGACGCACTCTCCTGTCAAGACTGCCACATCTTTGCCTCCCTTATTAATGTCTCTGTGGGCACACCATCGGAAGGCTGCAATTTCATCCACTGGTGTGCCTGACACACAGCGCACTGAGCGCGGGGCTTCTCTTGTGAAACTTCTCCAGCTGAAGGACATGCTTTTAAATCTTATTTTAAAGCAGAAGACAAGATTCTGGAAAACAAGATAATCCCTTCATACTGGCATCGATATGATTTACAGACACATACTTGCTGTTTCCAGGAACTGACTATGGGCCTGGACTTACATAGTGTGCCTGACACACAGCGCACTGAGCGCGGGGCTTCTCTTGTGAAACTTCTCCAGCTGAAGGACATGCTTTTAAATCTTATTTTAAAGCAGAAGACAAGATTCTGGAAAACAAGATAATCCCTTCATACTGGCATCGATATGATTTACAGACACATACTTGCTGTTTCCAGGAACTGACTATGGGCCTGGACTTACATATTTGGATACGGAAGTACAGAATTTATATAACAGTAGTAGAGCCTGAATTGAAAGATAAGGCAGGTTGGCAAATGGACCAGTTCTTTAACATTCCTCATGCACAGCCTTCTCTATTTTTAAAAAAAGCAGCGGTTTAGATCACAGCACCTGCAGTAGAAGTATTTTCTCCCCGTAACTATTTTTTTTTTCTTCTGATAACGTTAGGGGAGCTACATGAGATATTGACTTATCAATAAACTGATAGCATATGGATCAGTTCAATACTACTTTTTTAAGAACTGTACTTAATTTAAATAGAAAGATTCTTTTCCTGGTAAAGTGAGCAGAGCATTTAATTCCATTATGCAACTGACAGAAACATTACTAAACTATGAATTAATATTTTCAGTTGCATAAAGGAACAAATTAAACAAATTAAATTTGCTTCTGATTCATAGTCATTCAAGCAGTTGTAAGAGGACTAAAACACTATTTTGCTTTTCTATGTCCTTCCTCTAATAGGTTCAAACATTATTAGCCAGCCTTAGTGCCTACAGATTTTTAAATGAAGTCTCCAAAGCACAATGGAAATTTGTGCCGAGTCCTGTTTTTTGAGAACAGACACAAGGAGAAATAATGGAATTATTACTTGAGTAACTGGGAAAATAAGTTATGCTGGTGACATACCACAATGGTTGGGGAGGAATACTGAAAGCGTTCTCAGACAGCAGAAGCGTACAAAGGCTCTGCTTATTTCAGCATCCTGTACTTCACTGTGTAAGGCTAGAAGAGACAGATTCTGAGTTGTTATCTGAGCCCAGTTATGCTAAAACATGACACAGTCCCTAAATTAGAAGCCTAATCAGTTCAATATGCCAGATTCAGACTGATTTGCTGGAAGTCCCCGCAACTCAGGTAATCAGAAACTGTTATTCTAACTTTATTGCTTTTTAATTTTATTACTTATGTGCACTGAAAAGACAATCATCTTCCTCTTGGTTTCATCTGTCATTCTTACTTCTTGAATTCCTGCCTGTCTCCCATATCTTAATTAAAAGCTCATTGTTCTTCTACTGCAAGTCCTACACAAATGTTCTGCTTATATTTCTCATCATATTCTTTCTACTAGCTTGTTCCTTCTGCTTTTCTCAGACATCACTTTTATAAATGTTTTTTGCTTTATCGCCTTCAGGAGTTTTCTCTTTTGACTTGTACTCTTCCTTGTGTTTGCCATCACAAGTTAACACAAATCATGGTCACAAATTTGGACAGAAGTTGCAGGAAAAAAGCAATTACCCCTAATCAAAACTGCTCCCCACCTGTATTAAGATATCACATGTGGATTCCGTTGAGAAATTTCTTTGCTGTGCAGTAAGAAGCAGGAGAGAAGCCACAGTAGACGCAATGTAAACAAACAGTGTAACCTTTAATAGGCACAGTACAGTCTATGACTTTTAATTTAATGTTCTTGATCAATGTAAACAGATTTGAAATGATAAAGTTTAAGTTCTAATTTAAGCACTGCATGTCAGTACTACCCATGACATTTACACTGTTTGGGAATATTCCAATAATGCAAGTTGTTAAAAAATTACGCTGAAAAGGTGCTTATATACCTAATCTAGCCATGAAATTTATTTGACCATCTTCATGACGTGAATATCAAGTGTCCTATACATCTAGTAGAATAGCTGAAGTCTGCAAATATTAGTCTTTGAGTGATTATGACTGGGACTAAAAAGTCTCTGTCAGGAGATACCTCCTTCTGGAAATCAGGTGGCTTAAAGGCTGGAGCCAGAGGTTCCATTCAGATCACCCGTAGTGACTGATAGTCAGAAATGGCCTTATCTTTCAATAATTGCTTCAGAACCTATTTATAATACTAATGTATACTAATCTTCTGAGCATAAGTTTCAAAATGCAGATTATGCTTTCTTTGAAAAAGTCACTTTCTTTTGTCTTTCAAACCTCATCTCTAATAACTTTGTTGTGTGTTCAATTGTTCTTGCATTATAGCCCATAGTGACTAATCGTTCCTTATTCATGTGCTTTATACTATTAATTAATGTATTGGCATGTTATTTTCACATTTTGATTCTATAACTCAGGCTGAGGAGTCGTGTTCTACTTAAATAAGGAATTATTCTGTACAAGGGAAGATTATGTTGTTTCTTTATGACTTTTAAAAATCCATTATACATCTATTTTGGAGATCGGGCATAGTGATATTTCTCCATTTACAGTTTAATAATTTCTAACATGCTAGCATTTTTTCAGCTGCTGCTAATCACTGAGTTGACATTTTCAGACAGCTACTTGCAACAATTCCCAGATCTTTCTTAACGATAAGCATCTAATTTAGAGTGTATCCCTATATGTCTATACACACACATTATATTTACACCTTTAGGGTCACTGAATTTTGCGGATACACACAACTCAGTCACTTGGATCTGTGACATTCTTTGCAATGCTTTGATGGCAGCCTGAAAATTTGATATTCTGAAAAATTTTCCATAGCAAGTTGTCATTAGTCTAAAAGCTAATGCTTCTAGCAACAAAGACATAATGAATTAATGTAAGACAGAGGGGAATAGTTGTGCTGAATTGCTTTCTTCCTTTTAAAATTTCAGAAGCGATTTCATGGTGTAGCAGCTCTTTATGCATTCTAGTTACGCAGAAATCCATTTGCTGGAGTCCAACCATGCTGTTTTGGTTCTCCTGCACGAAAGAAATGTAAGAGGTCTCTAAATCCTGGTCAGGGTATATTTCACAGAGCCCCAGAGAACAGATATTTTCTTGTGTTTTCAGCTCCAATTATCACACTGAGATTTTCCAAAGACTTAAAACTGAAAGAGACCACCAAACTTTATGCATCACATCCTTAAACAGCCCCAACCACGAACACCAGACAATATATCATACGCAATGTCTATTGCGATAAAGAACAAATCATATGCAAAACTGTGTTGAAGGCAGCCAAGATTTTGAATTTCTAGTAAACTCAAGATGTTATCTATAAAGGCAAGGAATTCATGCTAAATAGGACACGCAGCAAAAAAATTTGCAAGCCTAGCAGGGCATAGTAAATTTACAGATGTTTGCAAAGCCTTCATCTTCAGGTAAAAATTAAAGCTAAATCTTCTCACCAAAGGAAAACAACGAGAGAAAAAAGTTTTAGGAAACAGCAGTTCTGCCACAACAATCAGATAAAAAGTAGCGAAGACATACTCTTCTTAATGTGCTAGGCTGAGGTGCCATTCACCATTCCCGGAATTTCCTCAGGTGACCTTTTCACAGCGAAGCAAGTTAACGTAGCTGATTTTTTGCACATAAGCACACAAAAAGCCTCACAATCCTATCCACTGGTTTTGCTGTGAGGTGTCTGTTAGTAGCAAACAGTTGAGTAGTGGCGGCATCTTAAATTGACATGACCCACATAATGAGAAACACGAGTGAAATCCTGATTCAATGGAAGAAATCTATTAATTGGATCAGTCCGTCTTGATGGTACCACTATTTCCCTTAAACAAAGGAAACGCAGGGGATTTGGCAAGATTGGCAATTGCCAAATAAAAGTAATTTAAAACAAAAGGTGCCATCTGCTAAAGAATAGCATGGCTTGATATCATCAAAACCGTAAGACTGTACATGCATTGTACATAGTTCAGCTTATCCTCCTTTTTGTGAAATTCACTATTGCTTCATTGAATGGATTGTTGCTCACTAAGTTAAGAAAAGAATATATCAGGCACTAAACTATAATAAATGTAATCAGTGAAGAAAAAAAGGCATGTATTCTACTTCAACGTCTGCAAAGTTAGAAGAGCGCAAGAAGAAAAGTTTTGTGGTCACTAGCCTCTCGAAAGCCAAGAAAATACAATGTGTGTTGCAAAAGTCACAAGTTGCAAGTGCTTAATTTATTTTTTAGAAGTATCTTGTTGTTCATATTACAAACATCACATAATATTAAATGCTGCCAACTTCTAAAAATATTCAAATAAGCACATTTTTTAATCATGTACAGCTTTAGTTAGCTAGAAATTGTAGCTTTTGCATGGATTTATGAACTAAATTTCAACTATTTCACTTAAAAATGCTAGACACAAACATCTGAAGCAGAAGTTGAAGATGAGGTTATGCATGCTCCCTGCAAGTACAGCTAGAGGACTCACCACAAGCCAACAGTCTAAACTATTTCCTTTGAACTTGATGAGCACAGTATGCTTCAGGGAACACAAGCCATGATATCGTTTTATAAAACAAGTTCCAACCCTTCAGTTGAGCACAAAATCAATTGGAAAATGAACTGCAGAGTCAAGGCATCGCTCGATGTGAAATATTACTGTCCAGTTAAGTACCAGATCAGCCCTTCTCCTAAGCTGGATCTGTGAAAAGCCAGTGACCTTTGCATTCCTGGGGCTCTTCCTCGGCTAGGATCAAAGCTCAGATGTGTAAATACAGGTGGGGAGCAGCTATCACTCTGCAACTCCTGAACAAGTGCTCCTCTCTCCAGCCCCCATCTGTAAACAATAAAAATGAAAAATGACTCATCAGTTAGAAGCTATAATTTTTTCTCTGGTCCATGAACAGTAACAATAAACAATACCCTTCGAGGCTTGCCTGTGGGCTCAGTGGGAGTAGCTCAGAGTACTGGGACACAGTTACTTCCCTCGCTGCAACAAACCAAAGGGCACAGAAACTGCTGCCACCAGTTCTCCCATTTCATTAACTAGTGAGGTAAAGATCCTCTCCCTTCCCACCCCTTCCCTGCTTTGGCCCTGGGAACAGCGTGGTTTGTCTCCCAGTTCTACAGGAAATGTTTTTAGAAGATCCACAGCATGAAAAATGCTAGGACATGGGAAATAACTAATGTATCTCTGTGTGTAATTTATTTCACTACTAGTGTGTTGGTTCCTATATAAATACCAAAACCTGGGATCATTAGGGGTTACTTACACAACCTGAAAATGCACAGTGGTGTCAGACTGCCTAAACCCTGATACCAGCAGGACTAATCCCGTTTCTTTGGAGTCGTACTTCCCCTCTCAGGTTAGACTCTCAAACAGGCCCTTTGGTGCAATAAGAGGCACAAGAACTGTTCAGTGTTTAAAGAGAAAACACATCTTAGATTTTTAAAAAATGTTTTGTGATAAGCATGAATAATGTAAGAACTATCACTTCAGCTGTATCAGCTAAAATACAATGCTCCATAGTCACTGTCTATCAGCATTATATACAGCTAAAGGAAAGTGGAATACATCAGTCATTCAGTAATTATGGAATACAGCATTAAATTTCAATCTTCTATTTGAAAGCAAGGTCAAAATTAAAAAAAAATGACACTAACTGCTAGCATGCATCATCTTGGCTGTCATTCTATTTTCATGCCAGATGCAGAAAGCTCAAGGATCAGGTCAGACTGTTGAACTAGCATTTAATCAACCTTGAATATCGGTTGAAAAAGAAAATTACGATATAGAGAAAATATGACAATGTATATAGGGATTAAAAAAATGCTAGTTTTCACTGTTCACATTTGAAGAGCTAGGAATTAATGTATTTAAATTATTTTTCCAGATAACAATCATTTTTACTAAGAATATGAAGGAATAAAAATCTGGAAGAAGGGCAGTGAATCTCAGAAAATTAATTGATAATAAACATAGGGAAAGGAATAAACAGGTAAGAGAAATCTAAAAAAGGTGACACTGAGTCCCCTGGTTCCCAACACTGCACACACACACAAAAAAATCTTACTTGGAAACTCCCAGTCTATCCATATTTTAAAGACTAGTTTGCCTCTAAGTATTGCCAGAGAAAAATTCTTAAGGCAAGCTCAAATATATTCTTAGAAGTTATTAAACAGGCACAAACAAATATTTGAAAGTATAATTTTCTCCAAGAAATGTGATTCCGCTACCTTGGCCCCAATTTTGTTTTTTCCTTCAGTTCTATATAGAAAAAAATTAACATTCCCCCTCCACCCCCACCC
>NW_009199194.1:5395-5753 GCF_000690835.1 Fulmarus glacialis | reverse complement strand
GATCCCACCGGTTCCTTTTTCTGATTTTTAGGTATATCAGTCTGTTTTTACAAATCAGAAAAGAGAGGTACCAAGCTAATGATCAGAGCTCGGAACCCCTCTCTCCAGTTTTTACCCTGGGTCTCGTGTCCGTGTATTCGGGCAGTGGCTTTGCGCTACTTTGAGGCTAGTTTGGAGGATTTATGTGTGTATTTATCACCGCTTTCATCCGGTGAGCTCCCTCGATGGCGTGGAGTAACGGCCGGTGGGCCTCCAGAGGGAGCGCCCCGTCAGCTGTAGCCCCTCGCGGCTCCCAGGCAGGGTCCTGTGCAGTGTACTTACCCCCCGGTTTGGGCGGGAAGAGGGGACTGTCGGCAGC
>NW_009199194.1:0-5295 GCF_000690835.1 Fulmarus glacialis | reverse complement strand
ACGGCTGCCCCGCAGGCAGGGTGCAAGCGATAGGGCAGCGGTGTTAGTGCCGCCGTGCAAACGCTGATGCTATTTGCAGCGGGTGCTGGAATTTCCTCTTCTCTTCGTGCACAGAGCAACTGGAGCTGAGGGAAGGTATTCATAGATCCACAGACAGATTTTTGAGGCCAAAAGGGACCATTAGATCGTCTAGCTTGATCTTTTGTATGGCACAGGCTGCAGAGTTTCACTCGGACCTGCACTGAGCTTCTAATTTGCTTGGTGAAATTATCTTCCCCACAAAAGCATCTACCCTTGATATGACAAATAGCAAGAGGTGGGGAACTCACCACTTCCTTTGAAGTTTTGCCACAGTAGTTAATCACAATTAAAATGTGCTCCTGCAATCTAATTAGATTTTTGTCTGGCTCCAGTGGCTGCATACAGGTCTCGATCATTCTGTCCTTTGAAGTGAAGAGCCCTTGAATCCCTGGTGTTGTCTTTTCTGAAAGTTTTTATGTGGCCATCAGCTTGTCTTTCACTTTTTTAGTTGATAACCTGCATAGATTGAACTCACCGGCTCTTGCTGTATTGTGTTTTCCCCAGCACTCGAATCACATTTGCAGCCTCTCCAATTTATCAACATGCTTTTGAAATTGCCTCTGCTAAGCAGTGAATATACAGACCCCAGAGGACAGGCATGCGTGGTGCCACTAGTCTTATCAAGATACCCTTAAGGAGCTGGAATTTGTTTACCAGATGCTGCACTTCATAGTAACATCAGCTATGACTGGGCTGGTAGCAGTTTTCTGGGCCTGAATTATAAAGCTTGCATGTTTAAAAGCCAATATTAGGAAAAAAGCTTTCCGCCTGGGCTTGGACTGCCTATGTTGAAGAGCCCTGCAGGTGTCTGATTGAGAGGCTTGCAGACAAAAAGTGGTTCCTGAGGGACCACAAAGTTTGGACTACACTTCAGACCTGCTACTTGTGCCTGAAATATCCCAAAGCAGATGTTTGATATGCTCGGCAAGGTTTTTTTTATGACTGAACAGAACCAGCAGACTGTGGACTTGGAGTCAGGAGGAATTCTCCATTGCTCTCTGATCTAGGGGAGCTGCTCTGTTTGGTTTGTGGGGTGGTGGTTAAAACTTGTTTCAAGTGCCAGCAGTGTTCAGGGACAAGGTTCGTCTTACAGTTCATTGGAGTACAAGACCACAATTTGCTGTATAAGCTTTAAAGATTCAATTTGCTTGCTTTCCCCCACTCCTGCTGACTCACCTTTTCCTTCAGATTTGCTCTGCCCTTTCTGGGGTTAGGTTTTGTCTTTCGCGGTGGTGTTCTGGGAGCATATTGGCCACCTCTCGTCTCAATTTAATTTCCTTCTCTATGTTGTGCTTTCTGTTTTTTGTGCTCCTTACTCATCTATGGGTGTTCCTCTTCATCCACATGTTTCTCAGTGTACATCATTCTTTTTCTTTCTCCTAACCGATCTGTTTCCCATTCAGCTATGGCTCTTACTGGGCTCAGCCTGAGATGTCTGTCCAAGCCTATTCATCCTTCTTGTTCAGGGTCATGTACTTAGCTTGCTCTTGTTTGAAAGTTCATTCATCCCTTTAAGGCAGAAGCTCCAGATACTCTCTAGCTCCGAGACATTAACTGGACAGTGGGCCGTTCAGGCACCTGGATGCCAATAGCAGAATTGGTATCCATAAGCCATCAGGAATAGAAAAGCATGTATGCAAAAGTTTTGGCGGTTGACTAGTTGCGGGACTTTGCTGGAAATCTAAAGAGGCTGAGTAGCAATTTCAAAACATATTTTCTGAGCACTTAATTGTTGAAAATTCCCACTTGAACTCCTCTCTGATCAGAAGACTGAAAGCAATACAGCACTCAGGGATATTTGACCGACCGGATTAAGCAACTTGTCTCCAAGCTGCTCCTGCTGGTTTGGGTCAGTATATTAAGGGTGAAACATCTGAGAACCTGCTCATTTCTGGGTCTCATTCAGTCATATCCAAAGATGTGTAAAGAAAAGGAAGCAGCCCCCTCCCTTATGCAGTGTTAAAAGTCAGATGATAATGTGATTCCAGTTAAAATACCTGCCTAGATAACTGCCTGATAACACCTAGCCGGCTGTTGGTCTCAGCCAGAGCTGACTTGTTGGTTTCAGCAGTGCTTTCTGACGTGGCGCTATTTGTGCCTAATTACATGTTGGCTCGTAGCTTGAATCCCAGCTCTCCCACCATCCTCGCTTCCTGTTATTGGCTCATGTTTCGGCTCGGCCGC
This sequence comes from Fulmarus glacialis, assembly GCF_000690835.1. NCBI lineage: Eukaryota > Metazoa > Chordata > Aves > Procellariiformes > Procellariidae > Fulmarus > Fulmarus glacialis. The sequence continues at coordinate 3,030 of NW_009199194.1, read as the reverse complement.
AGGCAAATCAACTGTGTTTTCTCAGGCAGGCAAAATCAAGCCCCACATGGGGAGTAGCTTGACCTTGAACCATGCCCCACCAAGCAGTAGGAACTCAAGGCAGATTGGGCTGATGGCTTGAGGCCACACTTGGCCATGGCTAACGAAGGCAGTCTGGGATATAGCTTGTGCGACTTCAGTGTATAGCCATCTCCTAGCCAAGCAATTTCCTGAGCTGTTTCATGTCTATTTACCAGTGTCATCTCTTTCCACAAGAATTTCCAAAGTTTAGATACTCCCTTCTACACGGAAGAATGCAGTGGAGCAAGAGTGAAAAGTTATACTTTCATAGCCTTCTTATGTTTTCATAATCTGCTACTTTTTATATGTTTCTGAGAATTCTTTCATTCTGGCATTTCAGTGAAACATAGAAAATCAAATTGAGTAACATCACATCCTAGGGATTTCAGGTGATAAATAGCTGAGGTATAATTTTTGTGATTTATAAGGTCAGCAGGCACCTGATATTTGTAACATGCATGTGATTAATATCAATATACTTTAAATATCCAGATATCCTATACCCTAATACATATGATCTATAGACTGCTCTTATGTCAGCTGACTTACAGTACTCTACGCCTGCCAGTCATTAATAACTCCTCGGTCTGTGCATAAAACTAAATATAATGGGTAGAATTGCAGGTCCCGCTTCTGATTATGTGAAAGGCATGGACAAAGTCTAGAGATCTTGTGTATGTGGACTCTCCCGTGGGGCACAGGCAAGAGAGATTATAGAGGGCTGCTGTGCAGCTGTCACACAAAGATGGGTGGGGGGTGGGTCTTGTGTTTGCTGGTTACGCAGCAGCTGCATCCTGATGCTGGGGACCAGATACTGAACAGAACAGGAGCCTGTTGCTTGCTGGTTTGCCGCTGGGTATCGTGATGGAAGTATGCCAGTGTTACAAACGAGGTGTGCCGCAGCTAGAAGCACAGCCCCAGTTAATAAGTAGTGGTAAACTTATTTTACTAGGGCTCTCCACAGTTTTGGGGCAGCAGCAAGTTCCCTGGGCTTACAGGGCTGAGGGGGGTGCAGTGGCATGAGTCTGGAGATGGAGAAGGAGGCTGAGGAGAAAGAGGCTGAAGGGAAAATCAGAAGTGCAAATCCAGCCTTCTGCTTGCCAGCCGTGCCTACACCTCTGTACTGGTAAGAGGGACAGTAAGATGAAGGTCCATTCATTTACTTAGTGTGAACAAAAATCAGATGTCAAATGGAAGGAGTGTTTAAAAGCCCTGTGCTTTTAACTGCCTACCTGGTAAACTGATTGTACCCTGGGTAGATCTTTAGCGTACACAAAGAGGGACACAAGCTTTTCTCTCCCCACCCTCTCAGTGCATTCCCACCTGCATGCAATGATTGTAAAGTCTTCGGGGTGAGCACCTGTTTCCACCGAATCTGTGCTTCGGGCTGCTGCATGGTCAGCATTAGAAGGGTGTTGATATTCTTGGTAACTTGTTTTTGTATGAATCAAGAATAAATGAGTCAGATAAATATACACAAAAAGTTACTTGAATTTGCAGGACAGGGGAAAATTTTTCAATTAGGTCAAGCAATCCAATGTCATATTACCAGCTAAATGTAGAATCAGTGATTATTTGAACAAAAAAATATTTTAAAAAGGAGACTGATAGTGGTGCCAGATCACTCAAAACCCAACAACAACAACAAAAAGGAAAATTACAAAACCTAAAAAAGAGCTGGCTGAGGGAGCTGGGGCCCAAGGCGAGCTGCGATTGTTTCCCCTTTTCTGGAGATAGAAATACCTTTGTCTCAGAGGAAATAGAGCAGACATTCTTTGTAGCTGATTTCCTTCTGACTTCCTCAGTGCTAGAGATGCATGTTTTCCTAGAGCTTTTTTAGAAACTAAATCTTTTTGCTGTGATTTTACACTTCAGCAGCTTAAGTCCAGCTAGTTTTCAGTGATATCAAATTTTGCTTATGTTAACAAAAAAAACCTACCTAAACTTCACTTTGCTTTCCCTAGCAGACCATTTCACCCACTTCAGAATATTCATACGCTCCAACTTGTGCTTTCCTTTATGATCAAGCTGAGTACTTAGGTTGCTGGTGGCAAAGTTCATGTTTGCATTGTTTTCTCCACTGTTTAATCTGGCATCTGTTTCAATATCACTGCTTTGTGTTAGAATTAGCAGGGAAAAAAAGAAGCATATTTATGCAGTACAATAAGTTTTTGTAATCATTTCCAGATGTCAGATCCCATCCTTCCTTTTCTTGTGATTCACTGAAACTCAAAACACTCTGTAAAGTGTTCTGAAGGTAAAGAAATAGGAATAAAAATCCTCTCAGGGAAAGGTTGGTATGCCTTGCTTTTCATGAAAATCTGTCAAAGGAAAAGAAACTTAAAAAATAGGATGTGAATTGGTAGTTACTGAGGGAGGAATTTGTTAATCACATTGAGTGCAGAAAATAGCCTAGTAAACAGTATGATGATAGTGTCATCATCACAATATCATGAAAATGGGCCAAATCCATAATCTTTTCTTCAGTCCTTGCCGAGACGAACAATTTAAAATCAAATGTACTAACATGCTTGTCTGATGTAATTTTCTTTCTCTGTTAAGGAAACTACAGAATTTGTTGAGCTCACAGCAGAAGGTTTACCAGGGCTGTGTTAGCCAGCTCAGGGAGCAGCAGCTCCTGCTATAAGATCCAGGGAGATGGGCGCTGTTCCCATGTGTGAGGACTCATCCACAGCGTGCTTTTGCTGTTTGGACAACATCTTTTCACTAGGCACAAAGTTGCCTCACCGAGGAGTCAGTGAAAATCCCCTTCCAGGCATGAGAGATGCTGAGATTCCCAGCTACCTGCCCCACCTGTTTCCCCAAGGACCGCACGCCAACGTTTGTTTTTAACCACATCTGGTCTCTGGCTCTGTTAAGGGGTGGATGGCTACCTCTTGCTTGTTGAGAGCAGGAAGATGTGAGCCCTTCGTGGACGTGAAGGAGGAGATTAGAAAGCTATATAATATA
>NW_009199193.1:0-1218 GCF_000690835.1 Fulmarus glacialis | reverse complement strand
CCCCAGGCTGACGCCTCTCCCCGCAGACGTGCCACCGAGCCACGTGCACTACTACTCCAACCCCAGCTACCACACGCTGTCCCAGTGCACGCTGCCAGCCCCCGGCACCCCGGACAGAGCCAGCTCCCTCAAGGTACGGCGCGGCACGGTGCGGCACGGCATGGCGTTGTATAATGCACCATGGTGCAGCACGGCGTTGCACGGTGCACCATGGCGTTGCATCGTGCAGCATGGTGTTGCATGGTGCAGCATCATGGTGTTGCACAGTGCACCGTTGCATTGCATGGTGCAGCACGGCATTGTATGATGCAGCATGGTGCAGCACGGTGCATCATTGTGTCGCACAGTGCACTGTGGCATTTCGTGGTGCAGCACAGCATTGCATGGTGCACCATGGCGTTGCATGGTGCACCATGGTGTTGCACAGTGCACTGTGGCAACGGATGGTGCAGCACAGCATTGCACAGTGCACCATGGTGTTGCACAGTGCACCATGGTGTTGCACGGTACACCATGGTGTTGCACCGTGCAGCACGGTGTTTCATGGTGCACCGTGGTGTTGCATGGTGTGGCACAGTGCTGCACAGTGCACCGTGGTGTTGCTCAGTGCACCATGGTGTTGCAGGGTGCACCATGGTGTTGCACTGTGGTGTTGCATGGTGCACCACAGTGTTGCACGCTGCAACTTGGTTTTGCATGGTGCACCATGGTGCTGCACAGTGCACCGTCTTGCTCGGTGCAGTGTGGTGTTGCATGGTGCACCATGGTGTTGCACCATACAGCACGGTGTTGGATGGTGCACCGTGGTGGTGCACCATGCAGCTCAGTGTTGCATGGTGCAACACAGTGCTGCACGGTGCACCGTGGTGTTGCTTGGTGCACCATGGTGTTGCACGCTGCAACTCGGCGTTGCATGGTGCCCCATGGTGCTGCACAGTGCACTGTGGTGTTGCACAGTGTACTGCGGTGCAGCACGGTGTTGCACAGTGCAGCACGGCATGGCACGGCATGGCACGGCACAGCATGGCACTTCTGCCAGGAGCCTGGTGACCAACCCATCCCTGTCTGGGCTCCAGGTGCCCGGCACCCAGCTTTTCCCCAGCGCAGAGAGACCCTCTGGCCCCGAAGGCAACGCCACGCTGCCGCCTGACTGGAAGCACCTCGGGGCACCGGCCCTGGGCCCCAGGGGTAAGGGGAGGGCGGGGGGGGTAGCTCCTG